>NW_006769482.1:3046765-3061783 GCF_000442215.2 Lipotes vexillifer
CATTTACTGATTCCTCCAGCATCTCACAGTATTCAGCCTTAATTAAATCTTTCCCCTTGTATATATGTTTAAGAAAGAACATAAAAATGCCAGCAGTACCTTCCATTTTTACAAGTGTGATTTCACTGGTTTTCCTTGACACCAACGTAAGGTACCTCTGTGCCCTTCCCCCACCCAGGAGTCTGAGAGTTGGTAACTGCTACACTACTCTAGTATTCCTTTCTTTAGAGCTAGAGTCAACACATCCGTGGACCAGATCTGCTCCTGGTCTGCTTTTGTGTAGTACTTGAAGACAATCGTTTTTATATGTTAAAGGGTGGTTTTTTAAAAAATAAAGAACTGTGTGACAGAGATGCCATGTGGAGTGAAAAAGCCTAAAATATCACTATCTGGCCCTTTACAGAAAGTTTGCAGACCCCTGCCCAAGAGGGAAATCCTAACATGTATGCCCACCTCCCAGACACCCTTGTGGCATAGATTATCTGAAAACATAAGCTTGTAAGGAGATATTTGAATGACATTGGAGAGATGTGTGATATTTCAGCTGTTGTAGGGACCTCAATACTATTTAGCCTTAGAACACACTATTGCATTTAACAGAATAGAGAGAACTTTGATGTCCATCCCAGTAGCGTGTTAGGGCTGGTCAGACTGAAACATTTATTAAGAAGGTGGATCTCATGTTGTGTTCTTTCCACAATAAAATAAAATTTAAAAAACAGAATGCTCCCTGGAAGGATAAAATATATTCATTCAACAAACATTCACCTAAATAGGTAAGTTTTGAGAGGAAAGAAGATTCAGAAGCAACGAGTCCTTAACTGGAAAAGGTACCAGTAAACAGATAAGGAAGAAATATCATATAGGAAGATTTTAACTTGTCAGAAGAGGAAATGTCTGTATGAGAAAAATAAATATGAAAACTAAGACTGTCTTCCCATTGCATAATTTTGATTAGATATAAATAAATCTATTTTCCATTCATTTATTTTTTAATGTAGCAATCAGGCATCATGATTCATAGTTTTCTGGGAGCCATTAGCCAAGGCTGTCCATATCCTGTCAACATAAGTCCATTTACCAAAGGGTCAGCTTTCCCCATGTCCCAGCTCTTACATCACCTGTGCTGTGATGTCTTCTCTCTGAAACTTTTGGGCTGAATTGTTTGGTCCTTCCAAAGCCTTTGCCCACAGCACTATTACATCATTAATTACTTTACATTGTTCATTTATGTCTCTCTCCACCAAGAAAGTACCTCAACTGTAGGATGATGCACCATAGTTTACTTTTTGTCCTATCTCAGGACCTAGCACACAGCAGCATGTTTGTTTAATGACTGAATAAATGAATGAACATTAGCGTGCTGCATTCATTGTTATAATATCACACAGATATGGGAGAATATAAACAAATAAATGCAACTTGCTACCCAAAAAAAAAAAAGAGAGAAGAAGAAGAAAGAAAGAGGGTGAGCCAAGAGCAGAGTCCAAAAGGGAAGGTGGCATGTGGACTTCTGTCCAGAAGTCTGAGGGTGGCAGGAGAGAGGCATGGGAAGGGACCAGGAATACCACCAAGGAAGCACCTTCTGTTGTTACGCGCTGTCTTTGAATCACTTTTAAAGTCCAAAAGGGGAGTCAGCTGCTCCAGGTCAGGATTTCTCCATTGCCTGCCTCCATTATTTATTATACTTTCTTACTTTCTTCTTTTTCAGCTCGTCGAGCATTATTCTTACAAGTCAGATGGTTTGTTAAGAGTTCTTACAGTTCCATGTCAAAAATTTGACGGGCAAATGGGTGAGTAGCCAAGACATTGGAGTCTCACTCTTTCAGATGTTGATAATAATCAGCCTCATTTTAGATTTGGTCTGTTGCAAGCTCAAACAAGATGGGATGAGGCTTTGTTGTTACTGATTGATTAAAATAATGTCAGATTGCTCCAGTTTTACAGATATCGTTCATCAAAAAGTAGCTGATAAGTTTAACTTTAAAAAACAAATTCGGGCTTCCCTGGTGGCGCAGTGCTTGAGAGTCCGCCTGCCGATGCAGGAGACGCGGGTTCGTGCCCCGTTTCGGGAAGATCCCACATGCCGCGGAGCGGCTGGGCCCGTGAGCCATGGCCACTGAGCCTGCGCGTCCGGAGCCTGTGCTCCGCAAATGGGAGAGGCCACGACAGTGAGAGGCCCGCATAACGCAAGAAAAAAAAAAAAAGAAAAAACAAATTCATTTTAATTGCTTATGTGAGAAAGATGAAAGAGGGTATCAAGAAATGTATGCAGAAAATGTATCTACTCCTCAAGCGGTAATATTTTACAGTCACATTGATTGATCTGCAGTGGGGGAGGGGATAAATAGTTGGTTTTCACTAACATAGCAGTAACTGTCCATGTTCTTTCTAACCAGGAAATATTAATTTCCGTCCACAACTTCCAAGTTCCCATCCTGTGGTAAGTGTTGCTTAGCCATGCTGTTAAAAGTGAAACAGTTGTATATTAGCATGATGAAAAGCATGTTTAGATAACAGGAGTCATGGTAATTGTTTTCATCACACTTGGTAAACTGGGATTGTGGGTGTCAGCTAGAATCAGCCTATTTTCAGATCCAAGCTAGCCAACTTAACTTCTTAGGTAGGTTAAAATTCCTCCATTTTCTAAAAGTATACAAAATGACCATGCAACCCAATGTTAAATCAGAAATATGCCTCCTGGCAGATTTGGGAAATGTAGCATATTGTTCAGGCTCAGTCCTGATTCGTCCATGTGGAGGCGTGTGCACGATCCATGTGACCACGTGCATGATGGTGTGGCGAGCCAGCTGTGTAAGACATCTCACTGAGGTTGACTGCCTGACTCTTTTGGTTAAATTAACCAAGACATTGTTATCAGAAAAATCACCCTTTCCAGGAGAGCTGCTTTGGCCATACCTTGGTGAAGGAAGGCGTGGAATGGGGATGCTCTGTGCCATCACATGAGAGAAGCCCTTAGAGAAGTATGGAGTCAGGGGCTTGTCCAGAACCCACATCTCCCTCCATGTCAATAGGAGGTGAGAATTGTGGTTTGTCCACACTTCTCCACGTGGGTTTGCCCAACACATGCCTGATACTCCCAAAAAGAGAGAATTCCAGCTCTCTCCTCCCTCCAGACTGTTATGAGTTGACACACGGATTTACACTCCAAGCAGGAAGGGTGTCCTGCTACTTTAAGGGGGACCTCACTGTGGACATTTGATGCCCTTTGATGCCATCTGTGAGGAATGAAAATTACCCCATAGTGAGCTGTGCACTCTATACCTCACTTTCTGCCTGTTAACCCTTAAAATCTGCAAAAGGCAGAATGCCCACTCTGCCCTCCGAGGGGGCTATTGACTTGCTCAGAAGCTGCAGCTATGCTGAACCAGGCAGGTTCTCTGAGCACAGCCCGTGTCCCCAGACTAGGGGAACTGGAACTTGCTAAAATACCAATGAACTTTGGGATCAACCTCTAAAATATAGCACCTTAATGGAGTCATCATTTTATTTGACCCTTTATACAGCTCATGGGCCTGGCGAGTCAACTTTAAGGTTGTACCCATCATGAGACAGGTGCATTTTCCTCTAAGAGGCATGAGGGCTTAGCACTGAGTACTCGTAAAAGAATATCAAGCCCTCTATTTAACCTTGCATCACCTAATGGCTTCAAGGAGTTGGACATTTTGGAAAAATTTTTATTGACTAGTGAAAAACATATAGGACAAAAATGCATGTTCCCTAAGGGCCAAACTCAGTGAATTTCCACAAACATCATGGAACCAGCACCCACAAGAAGTAACAAAATTGGGCATGCAAAATGAGTTTCTTTAGGATGATTTGTCTTGAGTTTGTGACTTAATAATTCTGTATGAAAAGTCGGCGATTTAATGTAAAAGCTCAAATTTTATAGCCTTCTATGGAAAATATTGCCAAAGCATTTTTCCAGATCCTTCTGCTCAAGTGGTCGGCTTTTCCTGAGGCCTTTCTAATGATCATGTGTTGCCCCTAGTGCATCTCATCAACAGAATCTGGAGGGCGTTAATGTAATTATAGAACAGGTTAAAATAGCATGTCATGTAAGGTAGCCTGTATTTGTTTTCTGAAACATTTATTGTTCCTCTTTGCCGTTATGGTTTCTAGACTTGGTCAGCGGGTGGAATAATCTCAAGAATCAAATCATACTCCTTCCCAAAGCCTGGCCACAGAAAGGTGCTAAAACGTCCCCTGCTTGCTGTCCCTGACTAAGTGGTAGGACAGACCCGCACTCAGCACCCACACTCTGCCCTGTGGCTTCCCACTCCGTGTGCCCTGCTGCCGACCCTCCTGCTGCTCTGGTCTCATGTTCCTGCCATATGTAGCCCTCTTGGGCAGCCCATGCCCTGCTTTCTGTGTGGTCCGAGTCCCTTTCCTGCAAAGTCCATTACCGTGAGTGTGCTCTCTCTGCTATAATGTGCTCCTGGAAGTCATTTTAGTCCATGTAAGGGAATTCTCATATGGGAAAGTCTTTTCAAAGCAAGCCAGAATCACATGCTGCAGCGTTACGGTAATTGACTAGATAAATTACATGTTGGCGGAAGGAACAGCCAAGGTTGTGTGGATCCTTCCCAGGGACTCCAAAAGGCCATTGGTTTTATAAAAATCAAGTGCCACAGTAACTTCATTGTGGCTGTAGAGTTCCAACACAGAACTTTAAATATAACATGTATAAAGACAAGGTGGAATTTGAGAATTAGAAATGCCGTTTTTATTTATGAGACAGTAAAGCTAACATATAGGGGCTTCCCTGGTGGCACAGTGGTTGAGAGTCCGCCTGCCAATGCAGGGGACGCGGGTTCGTGCCCCGCTCTGGGAAGATCGCACATGCCGCGGAGCCGCTGGGCCTGTGAGCCATGGCCTCTGGGCCTGCGCATCCGGAGCCTGTGCTCCGCAACGGGGGAGGCCACAGCGGTGAGAGGCCTGCGTATCGCAAAAAAGAAAAAAAAAAAAAAAAAGCTGACATGTAATGCATTTTCATAGTTTGCTATATGATTGAATTATGAAGGAAATAAAAAGTTATTTTTTAAAGATTTTTATTTATAATGAATCACCTCCCTCAAAAAATGTATTTATAACTTGTATATAGATTGCTTTTTTTTTTATTTTTTAGTTTTATCATTGGGGTTAAAATTGATTATTTTATTAATAACTCTTTCCATTTTCATATCAGTTGGTATTTTTCCAAACATTTCAGCATGTAATTGAGTGTCAGTTCATGAAGCAGATTGCCTAAAGTACTTATTAGAAACAACAGAAATAAAAAGCATAAAAGCCCTGAGATTTTCTTTCCAAGTGGCAGTCATATTCTAGATGTTCTCAGTCTTCTTGACCAGAGAACAGAGAAGTGAGTTTAGTGTGGTGTTTTTTTGTTTTTTTTTTTTGCGGTACGCGGGCCTCTCACTATTGTGGCCTCTCCCGTTGCAGAGCACAGGCTCCGGACGCGCAGGCTCAGAGGCCATGGCTCATGGGCCCAGCCGCTCCGCGGCATGTGGGATCCTCCCGGACCAGGGCACGAGCCCGTGTCCCCTGCATCGGCAGGCGGACTCTCAATCACTGCGCCACCAGGGAAGCCCTAGTGTGGTGTTTGAGGGGAAAAGTTATGTAATAAACCTGAACGGAATAACTGTCTGTTTTGATATCATGCTCCCAGTCAGTGTGGATCAGCTCGTGGGAAACATCAGCCATGAAGGGGCATCCCTTTTGCAGGGGGCAGGTGACAGTGACGGCTACCCATGCCAGGGTGCCATGTTAGGAGTTGGGGACCAGGTTGTCAAGGCAATACACGCTCTATGTTGGTGTCCCTTTTGCCCCATGACTTGGTGTTTGTTTCAGGCCACCAGGGCCAGTAGGTGATTGAGGCTTTGACTTTGAAGAGGTCAGCATTCCCCATGATCAAAGGCGAAACTCGAGGAGAGTTTCCACGGTGGCCACCTTCTGGCCCACCTGGCCCTCAACCCCTGTTGGCATTCGCCCCTTCTCCTTGGACAGGGCTCACCTGGTTGCCATGATGGCATCTCACAGGACCATTGTCTGAGGGAAATAAGTCAGATGGTACCCCATCAACTTAGGTGATTCAAAATGTGTTCTGGTTCAGGGTACTTTTCAATCATGAGTCATCTTTTCAGGAGTCCTGATCAAATGCTGCATTGACGAAGCTTCATAGCACAACTCAGGAAGGGACACTGAGTTGCCCATGCATGGTGCCCCATCAGCAGGCCCAGAACCTTTCGCTCGCCTGGCTTCCTTGGCCCCTCCACGCACCAGGTCTAACTGGCAGCCATGGAGGAGCCCCTGTGGGCGTGGGCCACGCCCCTGGCTCCTACTGCTTGTTTCTTCATTGTTCTCTTTATGGTGGCCCACAGCTGGTGTGCCAACACATAGCCCTTCACCATGTGCAGTCCCAGAAATGAGCAGTTTCACTGCAGACAGAGTAGACAACAGCAATCCACATTTATCTTAATTCTGTGGTTTCCAAGGGCATCATTCAGGGTTCAACCAGGGAAGCCTGACCAGTCAGAGATTTATGCGTGAAAGACACACAGCACACTCACACACATACACACACATAGGTATATACATAACACACACATGTACATATTTATACATACACGCATCTATATACATGTACACACACACAGATATACAGACTTATCACTAGGACTTGCCTTACACAACTGTAGGGGCAAATTCAATGTCCATAGAGCAGATCATCATGAAGGGAGGATGAGCAGGGTGGAACCACTCAGGGAAGAGCCAAAGCTATCATTCACAGCCAACCAAGGGTCAGTCACCCCTCTCCCCTTGGTGCCCTTTCTCTCTTAGGAAAGCCTCAATCTCTCCTAAGGACTCTTGACCGATTAAGCCAGTCCCATCCAGGATAATCTCCTTAAATTAAATCAGCAAATTAAGGATTTTAATTACCTCTGCAAAATCCCTCCACAGCAGTACCAAGATCACAGTTTGATTCATTAACACAGAAATATCATTCAGGCTAGCCAGGTTGACACATCAAAATGCCATCACCCCAGGAAACAGTAACCCAGCACTGTGAGGAGACAAGCCCCACTCCCACCCCTGTCCTTGTCCCAAGCAGGCTGAAGCCAGCTCAGGTCACCCACAGTGACTAAAGAAATATACAGAAAATAAGTTTTAGTAGATCTTTAAAGAAGAACATGTCTAAGGAAAGTTGAAGAAAATATCTGTAAGACTGCCTAAAAATAAAATATGTGTGGATAAGAACCATAACATCATCAAAAGAAACATAATAAACTTGGAATAAGTATTAGTAATGATGATACATATATAAGGTTAATATCTTTAATATGTAAGGAGTTTCTATAAATCAATAAAAGTTTTAACTGTCTAACAGATTAATGGGCAATAGTTTATAGTAAAGCAAACAAATAGCTCTTAAACATAGGAAAAGCTTTTCCATTTCATATAAGAGAAATGCAAGTTCAAACTGTGGGGCTCCCTTATGTCCGCCTGTGAAACTGATCCAAATAAACAAGCTTGGTGACACAATACAACAAGGGTGTGGTGAGTAAGCACAGCTGTAATTTATTGGAGAAGTGTGAAATGGTACAATCTCTAAGAAAGGCAATCTCACAATATCCATCAAAATTGAGAGTACATATAACCTCTTAACTGCAATTTTACTTCTAGGTATTTATCATACAGATATTCTTGCATTTATGTGTAATCATGTATATATGAAAATGTTTATTCTAACGTTGTATCATTGACAAAATCTGGAAATAATTTAAAAGTCAAGCAATGAGAAATAAATGAAATCAGCTACAACAAAATTCATACTGTGATGGGTAGCTGAGATCTAGAATTGTTTCTAAAATACAATGTTAATTGAAGACAACAAAGTCATGCACGTATATATGTGCTGATATAGTGTAGAATGTTCCAGAAGAATACAGAAAATACTGATAACACTAGTTGCCTTGGGAGTAGGAAATGGGGTGTCAAGCAGACCCACTTTTCATAGTAAACCCTGTTGTGCCTTTTAAAATTTGCCCCTCCTAAATTATTTAATCAATTTTAAAGGATAATTAAATATTAGAAACTAATCTGATTAATACTGTGGAAATACTTTTCTGGCTAAAAGAGGGCTGTTGTCTATTTTTAAAGCATGCTGTTGCTGTTTCTTTTTATTTATTTATTTATTTTTTTAAAAAATTTTATTTTATTTTTTTTTACGGTACGCGGGCCTCTCACTGTTGTGGCCTCTCCCGTTGCGGAGCACAGGCTCCGGACGCGCAGGCTCAGCGGCCATGGCTCACGGGCCCAGCCGCTCCGCGGCACATGGGACCTTCCCAGACCGGGGCACGAACCCACATCCCCTGCATCGGTAGGCGGACTCTCAACCACTGCACCACCAGGGAAGCCCTATTTTTATTTTTTGACTGTATCAGGTCTTAGTTGCGGCACATGAGCTCTTTGTTGAGGCATGCAGGATCTTTCGTTGTGGTGCGCGGGCTCTCGTTGTGGTACGTGAGCTTCTCTCTAGTTGTGGCATGGGGGTTTTCTCTTCTCTAGTTGTGGCGCACAAGCTCCAGAGCATGTGAGCTCAGTAGTTGTGGTGCACGGGCTTAGTTGTCCCAAGGCATGTGGGATCTTAGTTCCCTGACCAGGATTGAATCTGCATCCCCTGCACTGTAAGGTGGATTCTTTACCACTTCCAGGGACCACCAGGGAAGTCCCTATGTAAATTTATAACAACTTTGAAGTATGCATTGAATTTTCATAAATATCAAAAATATCAATAGTTAATTGATGAAGGATTGTGTGATTTAAGCAATGGGTTAAAAATATTTTAATTGCTCACCAGAAATATTTTAGGAGAACTAATACTTAACGTTTTCACAAATAGAAGGGGAATTTTCTATTATTTAACCAGTCAGAAAAAACTTGTGGGAAAAAACTTGTGGGAATTATGTCAAATATCCCATTTGTTAAGCTAAGGTGCAAAATAATTTTCTTGAATTTGTTAATTTGATCAATATAAATAGTTGTTTTTAATAATTCAGGCACAAAATGGACATGTTAGAACTTGAATTAACTCTAGCATGTAGGTAGTTAATGACAAGTGTTTTTTGATTTGCAGAATATTATTAATCAGATAATTTGAAATCCCATAATAAAAACTTTAGGGCAGGTGTATTTTTCTTCTCTTTAGAGATTAGTACATTTTAACACTTAAAAATGGATTTAACTGAAAAATAAAAGTATAATTCACCTTCTCCTTACCCCCTGCCATCACTTACTCTAAGGACTTGTAGTCCTTACAGGAATAAAATTTCTCCTGTTATTAGCCTTGGAATATTTTTCTTTGCTACTTTAAGTGCATAAACCTATCCTTCTATTAAGGATGATTGGCAGAGTTGGAACAACAGCAGCCTTAAAGACTGTGCTTCTGTTTCACAGTTCAAAGGCACAGTCTCTAAGACATCCCCTGCATCGGTAGGCGGACTCTCAACCACTGCACCACCAGGGAAGCCCTATTTTTATTTTTTGACTGTATCAGGTCTTAGTTGCGGCACATGAGCTCTTTGTTGAGGCATGCAGGATCTTTCGTTGTGGTGCGCGGGCTCTCGTTGTGGTACGTGAGCTTCTCTCTAGTTGTGGCATGGGGGTTTTCTCTTCTCTAGTTGTGGCGCACAAGCTCCAGAGCATGTGAGCTCAGTAGTTGTGGTGCACGGGCTTAGTTGTCCCAAGGCATGTGGGATCTTAGTTCCCTGACCAGGATTGAATCTGCATCCCCTGCACTGTAAGGTGGATTCTTTACCACTTCCAGGGACCACCAGGGAAGTCCCTATGTAAATTTATAACAACTTTGAAGTATGCATTGAATTTTCATAAATATCAAAAATATCAATAGTTAATTGATGAAGGATTGTGTGATTTAAGCAATGGGTTAAAAATATTTTAATTGCTCACCAGAAATATTTTAGGAGAACTAATACTTAACGTTTTCACAAATAGAAGGGGAATTTTCTATTATTTAACCAGTCAGAAAAAACTTGTGGGAAAAAACTTGTGGGAATTATGTCAAATATCCCATTTGTTAAGCTAAGGTGCAAAATAATTTTCTTGAATTTGTTAATTTGATCAATATAAATAGTTGTTTTTAATAATTCAGGCACAAAATGGACATGTTAGAACTTGAATTAACTCTAGCATGTAGGTAGTTAATGACAAGTGTTTTTTGATTTGCAGAATATTATTAATCAGATAATTTGAAATCCCATAATAAAAACTTTAGGGCAGGTGTATTTTTCTTCTCTTTAGAGATTAGTACATTTTAACACTTAAAAATGGATTTAACTGAAAAATAAAAGTATAATTCACCTTCTCCTTACCCCCTGCCATCACTTACTCTAAGGACTTGTAGTCCTTACAGGAATAAAATTTCTCCTGTTATTAGCCTTGGAATATTTTTCTTTGCTACTTTAAGTGCATAAACCTATCCTTCTATTAAGGATGATTGGCAGAGTTGGAACAACAGCAGCCTTAAAGACTGTGCTTCTGTTTCACAGTTCAAAGGCACAGTCTCTAAGATGAGACATAGCATTCACATTTATCTTAGTTGTGGAAAAGTGTTCCAGAATTTCAAGTTAAAACCCATTTTACATGTTTTATTCCAACACATACATTGCTGGTTGGAATATTTTAAGACATTTTCATACATGATTCACTAGTGTTCAGCTGGGAGAGAGAAAGAAGTCCTTAAGTCATTCATACCCATTTACTTGGTAATGTGGGAGCAGTGGACCAGACCCCTGAGAAAATATTTCCACATGATTATAAAGGGCCAGATTTTAGATCTTTGCTTCTAAGGTGAGGGAAGATTAATTATGAAGGTGAAGTGTTTATTTTCATGGATCTGAAGCAAACCTAAGATTATCTCATACCCTGGCCAAGAAGAGTCTGCCTTCACCTGTGGAACCTTAGTCCCCATTGGGACCACGGTCATTCCACCAGAGACCAGAACCATGTCTGGTTTGGGCAGCCAATATTTCTGAAGCCTACTGGCTCTTTTTGTCACTTCAATTGTGACAAATATGTTGTCATCTTTATTACTGCTGTTGCCGGTTTTGAAAATGTCTTTTAAGAAGTCTAAAAATTAAAGTCTATAAATGACCATCAGAACACCTAGCAATACTCCCCAATCAGGAAACTCTGAATTAGCCTACCAGCTCCATAACAGCAATATTTTTTTCTCTCTTTTGTTCACTTCTGAATGTGCACTTCTTAGAA
The DNA here is from genome assembly GCF_000442215.2 of Lipotes vexillifer. NCBI lineage: Eukaryota > Metazoa > Chordata > Mammalia > Artiodactyla > Lipotidae > Lipotes > Lipotes vexillifer. Next base: position 3,058,076 of record NW_006769482.1, read on the forward strand.
ACAGGCACGGAAAGAATATTTGTCAAATATATATCCTACTTGCAGTTAAGCCTGGCCAGTCAGAGATCACAGATCATAATTTATAACCTAAACAAATATTCTTTTTATTGTTGTGGGGTGATCTGTTTTTACCTGAATTTGTAAAACTTAAAGGAAAATCGCAAATTGCTCTTTGGAAGGTGGAAAGCTAAGGTAGCTAGTGCCATCTAGTGGTGTCCTGCAGCTTTAACTTCTGTTTCGAATGCCAGCAAAAATGGGGAAAAAAGCAACAGTCAACATTTCATTTATACCTTGTTCTCTGTGTAGAAAAGGGGATGCTATTGATTAGGGCAGAATAAGGTATCAAATACAAAGAAGAAAGAATAATGACAAATGATAGACTGGCCCAGCAAACTGGACCAGCAATATGTTTTTCATTAAATTAAAATTTCTTTAGATTCTAAGTATTAACGATACTTCGATAATTTATCATTTTGCCTTAGAGCTCATTCTTTACAAAGTCCTCAAATTCTCCTTTTCAACTGAGCATTTGATTCCAGAGGGCTTTTGTCATTGTTTTACTAATGGCATATTCACTGAGTACTCTGGGAAAGATGAAACTTGTATTTTGTATCTTCATCTTCATATAAAGTCAATACTACCCTTTTAACAGACACAGCAGAAAACCTCCCATTTCTTCCAAAGAACAGTCTTTCGAGTGTAGTTCCATCCTCTGTCCCAGTCAGGGCAGGGAGGGCCGAGGGGTCTGCACAGGGAGCTGATGTTGTTATTGAGGGAAACTCAAGGCTCAGGCTGCAACGGCTCATAGTCAAGTGGTGGTCCATGTGGGCAGGGTTGAAATGAAGTCCTGAACCACCTCAGCTTAAAAGATGGGACCCAACCTTTCAAAGAAGACCCCCAACCCATTTCCTTATCCATAGCCAAGACAGATGAGGGGTGAGCACCACACAGCTAATCAGAGTATACATTACTGTGTCCAGGGCTTTAGGCAAACTGTGTCCGTCGGTACTGATTCTTACTCCTCGTGCCCTAGTATCCTTTTCAGTACTTTTTACACCCCTACCTCTGTTTTTAACTTCTCTCCCACAGGATTCATATGGCAGGTAATTGCATTTTGACTTAATTGTAACAGCCTTTATGAAGTCCTGCTCTGGATAACATTCCATCAGGGTGGAGAGGCTGCATCCCCAGGATATATCTCTAAGTGAACAAAGGGTGGGAGGTCTTCCAGTCAAGAGAAGGGGTGCTGGTGCCCTCTCTTTGTCCATGATGGTTGGTCCTGGTGTCTTGAAGTTTTGTCTCTTTGGATTCAGGACCTCCCTACCTCGAGGGAAAATCAGAGAAATTGAAATGATAGTCAATGTGAACCTAAAAGAGACCTTTTTTTAAAATTTGAAAACTATTTCCATCTTGGAGTTTGATTGCCAAAGGGAACTGAGCAGAGCAGGAGGATGGCAAGCCTTGGGAATTACCTGTTTTCTCCTAGGACATTTCTGTTGAGACAGGATAATTATTTTATAAATGAGAAGTGAGCTCACAGCACGTCCGATAATCTCGTAATTATATGTAAATTTTTAAAAGCGGTATATTGTCATTTGGAATTATCCATACCTATTCCCTGTTAATATAAGAACTTGAGAGAGAATTCACTTTTAAATCACATTAAGTTTACACTTCACATCTCCCAGTTTGAAGGGTATCTCCATTCATTCATTCATTAATCATGTGTTTGTTGAACCCATTTTTGTTTAGCATCAGTGGTGGGTTGAGTGAACCAAATTTAGTAGAAAAGCTCTAATTCAGTGAATAAATGACTATGCCCCCTGTAACTTATATTCTGTTTTCATTCTTGATATATCATAGCTACTTCTATTAAACAGTTTGATAAGAATGCTGAGATAGTCGTCAGAAAATGGATCCAGTGACATCCCATTGACACATAAGAGCAAATGTCCCGTAGACTGTCAGAAGGGCCTTTGCCCAGTGAGCAGTGGCTCTGTAGAGCTCAGTAGGCAGCAGGAAGGTTTGGAGACAAGTGGACAAGTGACGGCAGTGATGCACTGTGACTTTGTTACTGTACTTTGGTTCCCGGGCTTGGGATATCAGGAAGGCAGCAGAAGATTCAGTGTGTGCCGGGAGATAAGTGACTGTGTAAAATTAAGCTTACTGTCTCTGTTTCTTTCAATTTCTCCAAAATCTGGCAGTATCTCATTCCTTCGTGGCCAGTGTTTGGGCACTGCTAAGGTAAATAGATATATAGAATTTCCACTCACTCATGCCAAAAAAAATAGTTTGAATCGTGGTTTTCCCATGAACCAAATTTAGTAGCAATACCCTTGTTTTAAGTTAGGGTGAAGGTGGATCAGACAGACTTTGAGATAGAGACTTTCGGAAGGGAAAGGATATAGGAATATAACAGTGGATTTTTTCCCACATTATTTCATGCTGCAAACTGATGCAAATTGAATAAATAATAGGGAAGGTTGCCATTAATAATGGCCAGCAAGGCTTTGTTTCCATATGCTTCAGTACCTGCTCTGAGTACAAGGAAGAATTACTTTCCTTCTGGCTAGCAAAAAGAGGCTTCCCCATCTCACAGGGTCCATGATGATGATGATGATTATGACAATGATGAAGATCGACAGCAGGGGCAGTGGACCCTGGGCTGCTGGCAGCCGCTTCCTCTTGGGACCTCTAGCTTACTGACCAGCGCTACCCTCTGGCATCTACCCAAAAGTTTTTACATCTCCATGGATGATAAAGATATAAGAGGATACTAGGAAAGCATAGATATTTGGAGTTGGGGAGTGGGTGGGAGCAGCTGGTGGATGCCTAATGTTTCTTTTTAAATAACTTCCCTACAATATAAAATTAAAGAGAAAGAAGTAATGGAGGAAAACAAATCCAAAGGGATAATGATAATCTTCAGCATCTTTTAGCAAGTGGAAGTAGGATTTGAAAGGGCATGTAAGTAGGAAGGAATACCACCCAAACAGTTATGATTAATTCTCTCACAACGGGACCCCTGCCTGCCCCGTTCTTTGTGGGAGCAAGGGCTTTATTTAACCCTCACAGCATCCCATCAGTTGCCCGAAGAATGAGATAAGCCATGTCGTTATTTTTCTGTCTCTTTTCCTAGTTCCTTCCTTTGTCTTCCCTGCTTAAGTTAAAATGTGATTATTTGGAAATAAAAATAATTACGCAGATCAACTCAACAGTGTTATCCCTGAAGAAAAGTGAGCTGTTATCATTTGTGTGCCTCAGGGCTCCTCATCCCAAAGGCCAGAAAGTTCGGTGACGTTCAACCCTTATGAGCCAGACCGAGGGCCCTGGGCCAACGAAAGAGGTGAGAGATGCACCTTTAGTCCCTGGGTGTTCACAGCACAGAGCTGTCTCCCACAGTCCCTTGCCGATTGCAGGGTGGGCTCACCCCACTGTCAGCAGCTGTAACATAGCACTGGTTAGCAGCAAGTGGTCCTGTCTTCTGGTGGCAGGGGACAGATGCCACGTGTCTGTGAGCAGTGCTGTCTGTTGGATGAAATGGCCTGTACGGCCTCCATCACAATAAATTGGCCATGTTGAAATTATCCTTCAGTCCTGCTGCTTCAGGATTTCTCACGTCTTGCAACAATAACTGATACTCAAAGTTTCCATTTCTAAGATCCTGTTCTTGGAAAAATGTCTGTGTTCAGGAATACGTTTCAGCAG
>NW_006769482.1:3061907-3131032 GCF_000442215.2 Lipotes vexillifer
GCAGGAGGTGCAGAAATAAATGGGTGACTGGTAAAAACTGAAGGAATGTCTGAGTTGTTGGAATTCAACACATGTTCAGGGAATTGTAGTGATTCTGTGAGGCCAGGAGAGGATAGGATTCAGGCAGGCACCCCCTCAAACTCAATAGGCCTCTACTAGACTGATAAGAAATGGGACCTCTGGGTGACCTTCTTAGGTTTTCTAGGTGGCCCCGGGTTTTTTTAAATTGGTGAACTTGGTCTGTTTAATACTAAAAAAAAAAAGCACCCCCAAACTTAGTAGCTTAAATCAACAGCAATCATTTAATTATCTCATGCAGATCATGAATCTGGACAAGGCTGAGCCGGTCTGTTGTGGCTCAGGGCCTCTTGCAGGGAGATTGGGGGTGGAGCTGGGCCAGCAGCGGGTAGAGGCCGTGGTGAGACTGAGGCCAGGGCTCTGGTGGCTGGCCAGCATCTCCCTGTCTCCACAGAACCTTGGAGGTTCTCAGTCTGGTCTCTCCGCCTGGGCTGACTGGAACATTCTCACAGCATAGAAGGGGTCGGGGCAGTTGAACAATTGCATAGTGTCTGAAGCTTCAAGAGGCAGATTTCCAGCAACCCAGGCAGAAGGTGCATGGCCTTTTAGAACCTTGCCTGAGTATATCACAGACATCACTTCTTATATACTCTGTTGGTTGACATGATTACAAAAGCCACTGAGGTGAGGTGACATAGATTCCACCTCTCAATGAAGGAGGGTCACAATTTTCAGACATAGTTTAAAGCCACCACGGCCCATTAGGAGGGCCCCATCTGTCTTTGCCTCCGGCAGGAAGACCCTTTCTCGTTGTTCATTAGTGCAAGAACAGGGGTCAAGTACAGCAGGGATGAAGGGCTTTTTCCTACCCCGCTACCAGCTGCCTTGAGTGCCTTGAGCACTCACAGACACCATAACTGCCCAAGGTAACCAAGGTCTTAAAAGGCAAGCTGTGAGCCCAGGAGGTAGGGGTGGGAGGCACGATGGCAGTTTCATGGAGGATCCAGCCACAGGGTTGTGCATTTCCTGACTGCGTTTCAGAAGCCCAGAGAGAAGCCTTGCCCATGGACACCGAGGTCTATGAAAGCCCCTATGCAGACCCCGAGGAGATCAGGCCCAAAGAGGTCTACCTGGACCGGAAGCTGCTGACCCTGGAGGACAAGGAACTGGGCTCTGGGAACTTTGGGACGGTGAAGAAGGGCTACTACCAGATGAAAAAGTAAGTCAAAGCTGTGCACTGCCACAACACACTCATTCTCATGTGAGCTTACATTCTAGAAACTACCACATATACATGTATTGTGTTTATTTAATCTCAAATGCAAAATTTAACCTGGCATGGCTAAATCCTTTGTCATCAACAGTGTAGTTTTTGTTCTGTTCTGGTACAATTGAAGTGAAAGCATCCATTATATATATTAACTGTGTATGTAATAATTATATACATATTAGTTTAGATGTATTATGTGTCCCTTCCAGAGAATTAGAAAATAGAAACAAACAAAATATAAGAAAATAAAAACATCCTATTTTACCACTCAAACACCACTACTGTTAACAAAGGTGTCTATATTTTTTTTGATCTTTATATATACACACGTGCACGTATGTACTAATTAATTAAAATGCAATCATTCAATGATAACCCAGTGTTTTCACTTATTTTCTTTGATTTTTAAAAATTGTGTCTCATTTCCCTTAACCAGAAAATTCTTGATTACAAATATCCTTAGCATACTTATTTGCTTTATCCTGTAATTTCAAATAGTATATATTACATAACAGAATTGCTAAATTACTAAAAATCTCTTTGTGCTTCATTTTGTCTTTAGAAGGCATCCAACAGGGAATATTCCGTAAAAGTACTGTTTCCTAAGTACTTTGAAAAATACTGGTTTCTAAAGTCCTTTGAAACAAATCTTCTCTGAAAATCTGTTTGATAGGAATATAATTGGGTTTGGTTGTTTGATGCTATTTTAAATTTAAGGAATTTGTGTAAATTTTTTTTCTTGACCCTTGAATCATGTAAATGATTCAAGGGTCAAAATATAGACAAAAGTATGCACAGAAAATTACGCTTTTAATCCTGCCCCTTCCACCATATGTGTGTGTGGATACACGTGTATATATATATATATATATGGACGTGTATATATATATATGTGACTGCTATGCTTATTTTTAAATATATGTGTCTACATATATATATCACAGCTATTTTGTAAAATGAATATAAATTATCCTGTATTAAGGTATAGATTTTCTCAACTAGTTTGTGATACTCAAATTCCTTGCTTAATTAAATATATAAATTAACATAGATATAACTATAGATACATAATTTCAGCTAGAGATTTGGGGAGAGGAGAGGCCATATAGGTGAATTTGGGGCAAAATGATGTCTTTACAATCCTGAGTCTTCCAATCAATAACAGTGACCCATCCTTCCATTTACTTGGGTCTTTTATTTCTCTGAGCAGAGTTGTTTAGTTTTTTTGTGTAGAGGTCTTGTACAACTTCTTTGTTGGATTCATTTATAGGTATTTAGTATTTTTGATGTTAATATATGTGGTATAATTTTAAAAATTTTACTTGTTATTCCTTGGCATTGCTTGAATGCAGGAATATGACTGGTTTAGTCTGTTGGCCTGATACCCAGCAACTTTGCTTAAAGTCCCCTGTTATTTCTCACTTACTATTTCCAGTAGTTTATCTATGTATTCTTTGACCCAGAAATATATCATCTATAAATAACAACAGTTTTATTTCATCCTGTCCATTCCCTATATTTTTATATTTCTTCCTTGCCTTATTATACTAACTAGGAACTGTGGTTCAGTGTTGAATAAAAGTGGCAGTAGCCTCATTCCTCCTTCCTGATTTCAGGGGGAAAACTTTCCACATTTCACCGTTAGGTTTATAGCTACTGTTTATCAGATTATGAAAGTTTCCTTCTATTCTACTCTTCTGAGGGAGTTGTTTTTAATGCTAAATGTGTATTACATTTTTTGTGTACTTTTTCTCCTCTGCTGCTAGGACCACAGGCTTTTTCTCCTTTATTGTGTTCATGTGGTGAATTATACTGATTGACTTTCAGATGTTCAACCCACCTTGCATTACTGGAATAAACCCATCTTGTTCATGAATTATATATCCATCATGTCTTTTTCATAAATCACTGAATTTAATTTATTAATATTTCCCTTTGAATTTTTACATCTACGTTCGTGAGGGCTATCAATAAATTATTTTCTTGTAATTTCTTTTTTTTTTTTTTATGAGGTTAATGTCATCCTCATAAAATGAGTTGAGAAGTTCCCTTCCTCTTTTTGTTTCTGGAAGAGTTTGTGGGTGTTCTCTCTTCCTTAAACATTGGGAAGAATCAAGAGGTTTTTGTTTGTTAATTTTGACCCCTACCTCACACCATACATGAAACCAGTTCCAGGTGGATGGCAGACTGAAATGTGAAAGGTAGAACAATAAACTGTCTAGAGATAGCATAGGATAATATTTCCTTGGTCTCAGGAAGAGGATGCAGAGGTCTCCTAGGGTGCTGGTGATGCTGTGTATCTCTATCTGTGTAGGAACTATAGCATATGTCCAATGTGTAAATACTCTTCTGAGTTCTGTACTGAAGCTGTATGTTCTTTTCTGAATGTATGTCAGACTTAGTCTGTTACTCTGTTATTTTACTTATTTTATGGGATAGTTCTAGTTTTATTCTCCCATTTCAGAGTTCAACAAAAAAGGTATATTTCTTGTATTTGTGGGAACTGTATCATGGAGAGACGCAGTTTCTCAAATCATACGTAGTTAAGTCCATTCATTTATTTAAGCCCCATTATATCAGAATATTTTCAAGAGTTGAAACATGACCCAGGTGATGTTTTTATTAGAAAATGGAAAGTAATTAGTTTTTCTCAGACTTGTTGAAGTGTGCTTAAAATTAGCAAAGCTTAGTTTTTAAAAGTGTTTTATAAATTAGGAGCTTTAACAGTATATGTTTTTTAATTCTCCAGCTAGAAATTCATTGTAACATATATTAAAGGCATGTTGTATTTACATACATTACACATAATCTGAGATGATAAATCTCAAGATGTTACTGGAATTCATGTATGTCATAGTTTGTAAAGTTTGTTAGAAAGTTATTTAAATATTCTACAATGTATTGGCTTTCTGCTTGGTTGGGGCATTCTTCAGCACTCCCCCATAATTTTTAACCAATTGGGTGTTACTCTCCTTGTCTATAAAATGAGAGAACATGATTGGAAAATTAGTCATGTATAACATGGCTTCTTAAGACGCATTTCCATTCTGTGGCAGATATTTCTATAACATCATTTCTAGCATAGGAATTATGCTTTATGAAAGATAGTTACCTACATGTGAGCCACTTTGAAAAGTTTCTTATGTGTTGTGATTTCTTTTGCAGAGTTGTGAAAACAGTGGCTGTGAAAATCCTGAAAAACGAAGCCAATGACCCCGCTCTTAAAGATGAGTTATTAGCAGAAGCAAACGTCATGCAGCAACTTGACAATCCTTACATTGTGCGCATGATTGGGATATGCGAAGCCGAGTCCTGGATGCTGGTTATGGAGATGGCGGAACTTGGTCCACTCAACAAATATTTACAGCAGAACAGGTATCCTTAGGTACCCCAGAAACTCATACTGTGAGGGGCAGGGCCCACCTGCCCAATGCACATCATAACCTGATTTCTACATGAAGCCTTGTCTCCTCTCACACCTTCCCAGGGTTGGTCCACACTCAGGGAGACAAAAGAGCTGTAGTCTTTGGATCAAGTGCTCTTTAGTTCTTAGTGTGTAAAGAAAAACTCTAATCCAACAATTTGGTCTCCTTTGCTCACTCTGTACTGGCCTGGTGATAGAATCAGCCTTAGACTATTTTGGCAAGCAGTCTCCCCTCACAAAGCAGAACAAGCATGCTCTTTTAAAAGAAATATTTAAATAAACATTTTATAAAAGAAAACAGTGTTATTTTACATGTCTAGCTGATCTCTACATTCCCTTGAGTAATTACTTCTGAAAACATCCATTGTTATTAATTGATTACAACCATCTATGGAGTAATCATTCTGTGCTCATCTCCAGCCATGGTTGAGATGGAGGAACTCACGTGGAATAAGTCATAATATTAGCCACTGATTACTTTATCCCATTTGCTACATTATGTTTATACTTAACTGAGACTCAGGGTTGGTTTTGCTAGCTGTCCAATATTGGAAGGGGGATTCCAACTGAAGCCTGGCTCTTGGTGAGCCAGGTCTGACCACCCCATTATACTGCTTTTCATGCAATTCAAAGCATACTTTGAAAATTTTACCAGCTGAACACCAGTCACCACCATTTGTGACTCTTGCTTAAGAAGAATAGGAAGTTAGTGGGTTCATATTCTGTGTGCATGGTTGGTTGTTCTAAAATGGACTCTTGTTCACTATCACTAATAACACATTTGTGACTTTCAGGCATGTCAAGGATAAGAACATCATAGAGCTGGTTCATCAGGTGTCTATGGGAATGAAGTATTTGGAAGAATGCAATTTTGTGCACAGAGATCTGGCTGCAAGAAATGTATTGCTGGTTACTCAACATTATGCCAAGATCAGTGATTTTGGACTTTCCAAAGCACTTCGTGCTGATGAAAACTACTACAAGGTAGGAACAACTTAGCCAGTATTCAGAGCATCAGGTAGTAAAAATCTGAAATGCAAACGTATGTTTTCTTAATTTATTATGGTAGGGTTTCAAGAAGCAATTTCCCTATTTAAAAATAACTATGTAAGAAATTTTCTTCTTAAGCTTTGATTCTATTGTTTAAAAAAATGGAAATACTCGAATATGTCACAACTTGGGATTTACTCAGAATAGTATCTTCTGAACTATGTTCTTTGGGGCAATAGGGAATCAAGGTATTAATGATGATTCATTTGGAAAAAAACAAGAATAGAATTCCTTTGTTAAATTGTTTTGGAAAATATGCATTGAACAAGTCGACTCTTGCAGGACTTTTCAAAGCTCCTCTCTGAACCCTCAAATGAACTAATAGCAACTAAAAGAAGGGGAAAAAATAAGAAAGCCCCATCCTCATATGAATTCAATCACAGTCTGTATGTAGAGTCTATGTTGATCAATTAGAAGATGTACTAGGATTGAGACCAGGTGGTGGAAGAGGGTACCAAGAACAGATTCCCACCTCTTCAGGTCCCTGGGAATGTCCAGCCACTGTCAGAAACAGACAGCATACCCTGAAGATCTAACTAGTGAATGGCAGGATGGGATCTGTGGGATTGCCCTGTGTGCCACACCCTGGAGTGGCTGGAGAAATATGCCTAAGTATCCACACCTACCCACCCACCCTTTCTCTGAGAGCCAGGTGTGGGTATGACAGATAGCAGCAGATAGCAGCTCTTGGTCAGCTAAGGGTCAGCACAAAGGTACGAGCAACAGTAGCAGAGCTCCCATCACAGCTCCTCACTCCATTCTTCATAGAGAAGCTGGCCCCAAAGCAAAGCTGCTTCAGAAATGAGCCATCATGAGAAAAGTATCAAGTGAGCCCTTTGCAGGGACTGCTGGGAGATGGAGCAAAGGGAACAATAGCCTAGAATAACAATCACACATGCACACCAGAAAAAAATAGATTTTATGTTGGAGACACTTTGTAACATGCACTTCATCAAGATAATTAGAAGAAAATATAGACTAAAATAAGGACTCAAAGAGGAGACGAAGAAGTTGAGATAACAAATAATCCCAAAACTTAGTGCATTAAAACAATGCCAAGCATTTATTTATACACAGTTCTACACTGTAGGCAGAGCCTGGTGGAAATGGTGCATCTGTGCTCCACACAGTGTCTCAGGAGGTGGTTCCAAGGGGACAGAGAATTTATTTCCACCCTGCTCACTCACACAGCTAATGACTGATTTGACATGGGCTGTGGTCTGGGACCTCCACTGGGCTGTACCCATTAAACAATAACTTAACTACATGTGGCCTCTCCATGTGCCCCTGAGCTTACTCACAGCGTGGCAGCTGGGTCCTAAGAGCAAGTTACTCAAGAGGCAGGAAGTGGAGGCCGCCAGGCTCCTAAGTTCAGGGCCCAGGAACTGACTCAGAGTCATGTCCACTTATTCTATTGGTCAGAGCAGCCACAGACCACCCATATTCAAGGGAATGGGGAGGAATGTCGAACACGAGGGCCAATTTTTTCAACTGCCACAGATATTAAACAACATACCATTGAAAGTAAACCAGTGAATCTCTGAAAATCAGTGGGGAAGAAAATATAGAAGGCAGTATAGAAGTAAAAGGCAAAGGATCAGGAACAAGACGATGTAGTAGGAGACTCCAGCTTCTGTCCCCCAACAAAGATCAACAGTTAGACAGCTATCCGTGAATGAAACAGCTCTGGGAAAATGCTGGAGTCCACTTAAGAAGCTTTAGCAGCACAGTGGAACGAAAAACTTGAGAATAACTACATAAAAAGGGAAGGAACAATAGCTTAATTTTGCTTACGTCATCCCATCCCTCAGGTCAGCACTGCTCAGTGGAGGCAAGAACCCAGCTAGAAAGAGTTCTCTTCACCAGGAAAGGGAAAGCAGGGTGAGCAACCAGCTTCCCCAGCCTTTTGGGGCAGTGCACGAAGGACCTGCTTCAGTTTCACCCAGCCCAGAGGCCAGCAAAGCTGAGCTGTCTAGAGACAGCTAGGAGCAAGGAAGAAGGGAGAAGAGTGGGGGCTACCACTGTCAGCTACACAGCAGGAGTGAGCATGGTTCCTGGTGACCTACTCTGCAGAGGAACCCCAGCAGCCTTCACTACTGAGGATTTCAACCGCCCTTGCAGATGCTGCAGATCCCCCCAGCTTTCATCACGCAGGATCTCATCATGGACTCCCCACAGATTTCACTGCTGAGGGTTTTTGCCCTACAGGTTTTCTAATTCACCAGCCACCTGAGTCCCTCCCTACTCCCCCCATCTCACCCACTGGGGAGCAGGATCCATACCAGCAGCCCGCTCCAGCTTCTGCAGCTGCTTGCATGCAGAGTGGCAGCCTGGACCCCAATGGCTGATCCCCACCAGCATGTGTGCACTCATGGCTATCTCCTGCAGCTGTGCACCTGTACACTGCCAGCTCAAATCCCATTACTGGCCTCCACTGCTGTGCATGTACCTGGGATGAGCCTGTGCAGCTGCAGGAGTGCACTCTGACAGCCAAGGCCCCTATGGCATATTGTGGGCTTGGATATGGCCCTGTCTCCTGTCACTGGCCTGCACCACTGGGCTCACCTGCAGCTGTGCACTTACACACTGTCAGCCCAACTTCCATCACCTTTAGTGCCATGCATGTACCCACGGCAAATCTCTGCAGCCACAAAAGGGCATGTCAGTAGCCCAGGGTCACTGCAGCTGCTAGTGCACCCACAGTTGGCCTCAACCCGTGTTGCTAGGCCCAGCCCTTACCACTATGTGTTTTGCAGCCAGCCCCAGTCACTACAGAGGCAGCTGCAGCCAGCCCCCACAGCTGAGTATATGCACACCACTGGCTCTGGCCACTGCCAACACCTGCCTGGTCCCTAGCTGCTGGGCCTGGAGGTACCACTGAGGACCCCAACAGCCCTTGCAGCCACTGCAGATCCCCTGTAGCTATTGCCAAGGAGCACACAGTTGTTTTGCGAACCACAGAGATGTGAGCAAGTGAGACATCAAGCCCTACCCCCAGACCTGGAGCCATCACATACCCTTGCACTTGATATCCTGTACCCTAGACCAGCAGTCCCCAACCTTTTGGGCACCAGGGACCAGTTTTGTGGAATACAGTTTTTCCACACACTGGGGGTGGGGATGGTTTGGGGATGATTCAAGCACATTACATGTATTGTGCACTTTATTTCTATTATTACTACATTGTAATAGATAATGAAATAATTATACAACTCACCATAATGCAGAATCAGTGGGAGCCCAGAGCTTGTTTTCACTTGCCACTCACTGATAGGGTTTTGATATGAGTCTGCAAGCAATTGATTTATTATGGGCTCTGTGCAGTCAAACTTCTCTGCTAATGATAATCTGTATTTGCAGCTGCTCCCCAGAGCTAGCATCACCACCTCAGCTCCACCTGAGATCATCAGGCATTAGATTCTCATACAGAGCATGCAACGTAGATCCCTTGCATGTGCTGCTCACAGCAGGGTTTGTGCTCCTATGAGAATCTATGCCACCACTGATTTGACAGGAGGCAGAGCTCAGGTGGTAATGTGAGCAATGGGGAGCAGTTGTAAATACAGATAAAGCTTTGCTCGCTTGCCTGCTGCTCACCTCCTGCTGTACAGCCCAGTACTGGTCTTTGGCCCAGGGGTTGGGGACCCATGCCTTAGACCCAGGGTCAAAGTATGCTCCAGCATGCTCCCACCCACAGGTGAAAGTCTTTCCTTACTGAAGTCAGCCCATACAGTCTGGAAGAGGTGGCTGCATCTTCAAATGTACAGATGCCTACACAAGGCTGCAAGGATCATGAAGAATCAGGGAAACCTGACACAACCAAAAGAAAATGGTAAACTTCCAATAACTGATCCCCCAAAAATGGAGATACACAGATTGTCTAACAAATAATTCAAAATAATTCTTCTGGTCAGAGAGCTATAAAAGAACGCAGATAAACAATTTAATAAAAATCAGAAAAACAGTACAAAAACAAAATAAGTTCAACAAAGACATAGAGAACATAAAAAAGAAGCAAACAGAACTTTTGGAGTTGTACAATACAAAGACTGAACTGAAGAATTCAATGAGAGTTTCAATCACAAACTGGACCAAGCAGAAGAAAGAATCAGTGAAGTCAAAGACAGATCATTGGCAATTAGCTAGTCAGAGAAGCAAAAAGGAAAAAAGAATAAAAAGAAGTGAGGAAAGCCTATGGGACTCATGGGACACCATTAAGAGAAACAAATTATATATTTCTGAAGTCCAAGAAGAAGAGAGGGTGAAAGGGGCAGAGAACTTATTTTAAAAAATAATGGCTGAGATTTCCCAAATCTGAGGAGAGATTTGGACATCCAAGTTCATGAAGCTCATAGGTCCCCAAATAAATCCATTTCAAATAGATCTTCTCCAAGACACAGAATAATAAAATTGTCAAAAATCAGACAAAGAGAGAATCTTAAAAGCAGCAAGAGGAAAAAAAGCTTGTCCCTTACAAGGGAGCTCCCCATAAGGCTACCACCAGATTTCTCAGCACAAACCTACAGGCCAGGAGAGAGTGGAATGATACATTCAAAGTTCTGAAAGAAAAACATTGCTAACCAAGAGTACTTTATGTCCCAAAACTGTCCTTCAGAAAGGAAGGTGAGATAAAGACTTTCCCAGGCAAACAAAAGCTGAGAGAGTTTATCACCACTAGATCTTCCTTACAAGAAATTCTGAGTTCTTCAAGCTGAAATAAAAGGAAACTAATTAGTAACATGGAAGCATATGAAAATATAAAATGTACTGATAAAGGTAAGTATATAGTCAAATTCAGCATACCCCATTACTATAATATGGTGTTGTGTTAATCACTTAATGCTGATATAAAGATTAAAGGACAGAAGTATTAAAAATAGCTATAGCTACAATAATTTGTTAATGGATACACGATATAAAATGACATAAATTGTGATATCAAAAACATAACATGGGCTTCCTTGGTGGCACAGTGGTTGAGAGTCTGCCTGCCGATGCAGGGGACATGGGTTCGTGCCCCGGTCCGGGAAGATCCCACATGCCGTGGAGCGGCTGGGCCCGTGAGCCATGGCCACTGAGCCTGTGCGTCCGGAGCCTGTGCTCCACAACGGGAGAGGCCACAACAATGAAAGGCCCACATACCGCAAAAAATAAAAAAATAAAATAATAACATGTGGGGAGGAGTACAAGGGTAGAGTTTCTGCATACAATTGAAGTTAAGCTGTTATCATCTTAAAATAGACTTATATTTATAAGATGTTTTATGTAAGCCTCAGGGTAACCACAAGGCAAAATCTTGCCATAGATACATACAAGATAGAGAAAAGGGAAGCAAAGTATACCACTATAGAAATTCATCAAATCAAAAAGGAAGACAGTAAGAGAGGAAGAAAGGAGCAAAAGAACTTTAAAGCATCCAGAAAACCGTAATATGGTATTCGTAAGTCTTTACCTATGAATAATTAATTGTAAATGGATGAAATTTCCCCATCAAAAAGCATAGAGTGGCTGAATGGACACACAAAAAAAAGTCAACTATATGCTGCCTACAAGAGACTCATTTCAACTTTAAGGACACAGAAAAACTCAAAGTGAAGGGATAGAAAAATATATTCCATGCAAATGTAAACCAAAAAGTAGCAGGTATACCTATGTTTATATCAGACAAAACAGACTTTAATCCAGAAACTGGTGCAAGAGACAAAGGAGGTCAGTCATCTTATAATGGTAAAGGGGTCAATTCATTAAGAATATAAAATAATTGTAAATATACATGTACCCAACATTGGAGAACCTGAATATATTAATCAAATATTAACATATCTGAAGGGAGAAATAGATAACAATATAATAATAGTAGCAGTCTTCAATACCCCACTTTTAACAATGGATAAGTCATAGAGACAGAAAATCAATAAGGAAACATTGGACTTGACCTGTGCTTTAGACCAAATGCACCTAACAGAACTTACAAGAGAATTCTATTAGACATATCAAGAAGAATTAACGCCAGTCCTTCTCAAACTATTCCCAAAAATGGAAGAGGAGGAAATACTCTCAAATTCATTTTTCAAGGCCAACATTATCCTGATACGAAAGCCAGACACAAGGAAAGAAAACTATAGGCCAATATCCCTGATGAACATAGATGCAAAAATTCTCAACAAAATACTAGCAAACTAAATTTAACATGTTAAAAAGATCATACCTTATGGTCAAGTGGGATTTATTCTTGAATTTGAGGATAGTTCAATATACTCAAATCAATAAATGTGATACCCCATATTAATAGAGTGAAAGATAAAAATCATATGGTCATTAGGTGCAGAAAAAGCATTTGACATAATTCACATCATTTCATAATAAACAGTCGCAAAAAAGTCAGTATAGAAGGAACATACCTCAACACAATAAAGGCCATGTATGGCAAGCCTACAGCTAACATCAGACTCAGTGGAGAAAGCTTGAAAGTTTTTCATCTAAAATAAGGAATAACACAAGGGTGCCCACTCACACCACTGATTAAACTCTACTGGAAGTCCTAGCCAGAGCAATTAGGATAAAAAAAAAAAAAAAGAAAGAAAGAAAAGAGAAATAAAAGGCTTATAAACCAAAATTACCTCATCTCTATTTGCAGATGACATGATCTTATACAGTTGACCCTTGAACAATACAGATTTGAACTGTGCAGGTCCACTTACACATGGATTTCTTTCACTAGTATGTACTACTGTACTACACAATCCACTATTGGTTGAATCCATGGATGCAGAACTGTGGATACAGAGGGCCAACTGTAAGGTTATATATGGATTTTTGACTGTGTGAAGTGTCAGCACCCCCAACCCCTACATTGTTCAAGGTTCAACACTATATAGAAAAACCCTAAAGACTCCCTCAAAAAACTATGAAAACTAATAAACAAATTCAGTAAAATAGCAAGATACAAAATTAACACACAAAAAGCAGTTGCATTTCTATACACTAATAGTGAACTATCCGAAAAAGAAATAAAGGGAAAAAAATCTCATTTACAATTGCATCAAAGCAATAGAATACTTAGGGTTAAATTTAACCAAGAAAGTGAAAGATCTACATACCAAAAATAAGACATTGATGAAAAAAATTGAAGAAATGGAAAGATAACCTACATTCATGGATCAGAAGAGTTAATATTGTTAAAATGACTACACTACCCAAAGTCATCTATAGATTCAATACAAATCCCTATTAGAATTCCAGTGGCATTTTTCACAAAAATAGAAAAAATAATCCTAAAATTCATATGGAACCCAAAAAAACCCTGAATAGCCAAAGCAATCCTGAGAAAGAACAAAGCTGAAGGCATTATGCTTCCTGATTTCAAACTATGCTACAAAACTGTAGTAATCAAAACAGTGTGGTACTGACATAAAAACAGACATATAGATCAATGGAACAGAATCAAGAAACTAGAAATAAACCCATGCATATATAGTCAACTAATATTTGATAAGAGAGTCAAGAATGTTCAATGGGGAAAAAATAGTCTCTTCAATAAATAGTGTTGAAAAAACTGGATATTCACATGCAAAAGAATGAAATTGGACCTCTATATTATAACATTCACAAAAATTAACTCAAAATGGATTAAGGACTTGATTGTAAGACTTGAAACCATAAAACTCCTAGAAGAAAACATATGTAAAAAGCTCCTCAGTGTTGGTCTTGGCAATGATTTTTTGGATATGACACCAAATGCACACACAACAAAAGCAGAAATCAACAAATGGGACTACATCAAACTAAAAAAATTCTGTAAAACAAAAGAAACATCAACAGGATGAAAGTTCAACCTACAGAATGGGAGAAAATATTTGCAAACCATCTATCTGATAATTGGTAATTATCCAAAATATATAAGTAACTCATACAACTCAATAGTAAAGCCCCCCAAATAATCAGATTTTTAAATGGGCAAAGGACCTGAATAGAAGTATTCTATTTTTTTCTATATTTCTATGACAAAAGAAGACATTCAAATGGCCAACAAATACATGTAAGGGTGTTTGACATCACTAAGCATCAGAGAAATGCAAATCAGAACCACAATGAGATGTCTCTTCATACCTGTTACAATGGCGATCACCAAAAAGATAAGAGATAACGAGTGTTGTTGAGGATATGGAAAAAGGGGAATCCTTGTACACTGTTGGTGGAAATGTAAATTGGTGCAGCCACTATGGAAAGCAGTATGGAGTTTCCTCAAAAATTAACAGTAGAACTACCGTATCATCTGGCAATCCCACTTCTGTATATATATCCAAAGGTAATGAAATCACTACCTAGTAAAGATATCTTTACCCCCATGTTCATTGCAGCATTATTTACAATAGCCAAGACATGGAAACAACCTAATATCCATCAATAGATGAATGGATAAAGAAAATATGATACGTGTGTGTGTGTGTGTGTGTGCATGTGTGTGTGTGTATGTGTAAACTGTAGACAAATATATGGGATATATTCAGACATAAAAAAGAAGAAAATCTTGCCATTTGCAATAACATAGATGGACCTTGAGGGCATTATGCTAAATGAAATAAGTCAGAGAAAGACAAATACTGTATGATATCATTTATATGTGGAATTTTAAAAAGCCAAACTCATAGAAACAGAGAGTAGATTTTGGTTGCCAGGGTTTGGGAGGTGGGAGAAATGAGAAGATGTTGGTCAAATGGTACAAAGTTCTAGTTATAAGAGGAATATATTCTGGGAATCTAATCTGCAGCTCGGTGCCTAGAGTTAACAGTACTACATTGTATAGTACTTGAAAGTTACTGAGAAAGTAGGTCTTAAGTGTTCTCACCATTACAACAGCAACAACAAAAATTAGCACTTTTGTCAGGTGAAGGATGTGTTAACTAACCTTATGTTGTAAACATTTTGCAATATATATGTGTCTCAATCATCATACTGTACAAAAAAAAGAAGCCATGTTAGAAGCAGCTAAAAGAGACTGAACACAAATGAAAAGATGGGAACATGGAGAATTTCTTTAAGAAAACAAAGTGAAATGGAAAACATTGAAGAGTTAAGCACGATTAAAGAGAAATGACAGTAATGCAAGCAAATTAGCTCAGTGCTCAGAGAACTGTGCATGACAGCGTGAATTTGTGCAGCAGGACTGTAAATGCAAATGCCCTTTAATCCAGCAACTCCTTACAAGTACTCTACACACAGAGAAGATACACACTGTCAGTAATGTTCATTCTAGCATGATGTGTAATAGCAAAAATCAGGAAACGACTTAATGACCTCTCAGTAGGAGGCTGTTTAAATCAGTTGTAGCAGATTTATGCGAAGCATAAAATTAACTTTCCTAAAAGTGACTTTCTTTGTATGTGCTGACATAGACATATATCTATGACACATGGTTAAATAGGAAAATTAAAAAGTACAAAATGTATATACCTATAGCTTGATTACCCCTCAAGAAAGCATATATTACCAGTTTATACTTATATGTAGATTTTTCTGGAAGGAGTCAAGAAAAACGATCAAACATGCTGTCTCTCTTGGTGAGGATTTGGAGTTTGTGGTGGAGAGAGATTCCCTTTTCATCATATTTAGGGTTTGTCAAAGGTTTATCTTGTGATCAGTTTAAAATTCAGAATAAACTTGAAATAACGCACATGACTAGATTGTTCACAACTTTTGAAATCAAAATTTAAAAATAATACATAACATGAATGAGACAGACGTATAAGCAGTGTGTCATTTAGAGAAGTGCCCTAGCACCTGTGGTCTCAGATTGATATCCCTGAGTTGTCTCCTCTGGCCACCATAGGGTAACTCACCTCCCTCCCTCCACTTCAAGAGATGTCAGGTTAGAGTGACTTCCATGGGAGGTATCAAGACTTCACTACACCACGCTGAACCCTAAAGCCCCAAAGAAAGAGTTTTGCTAGGCAAGATTTTTATCTCTTTACTAGCACTTGCTTTTTTAAATTAGAAAGTTTACAACTTTGTTTTAAATGATACTAGCAAACCGTCTCCCCCAAAACAGTGTTGGCTTAAAGCTGTAGACAAATGTACAGTAATAGTTAAATATATTATGAACAACCTAGTATTTCTTGGAGCAAAACCATGACGTAATATTCAGGCCTGACTCTTGCATTGCCACGCCAAGCTCCAAGAAGCTGTGAGTAGACAAAGGAAGAGGTAAGAAAAAGCGACTAAAAAATACAAAAAATTCAGTCTGAACCTTAAAAATATGTATTTAAATTTTAAAAATTTAAGATATTAAGATTTAACATATTTTTAAGATTCAGACCAGATATATACACACAGGCTTTTTGTGAGTCATGATTTTATTTCTTTTTTTTTAATTATGGTAAAATGCACATGACATACATTTTACCATCTTAACTGTCTTTAAGGGTACAGTTTAGTAATGTTCAGTACATTCACTTTGCTCACAACCAATCTCTAGAATTATTTTCATCTTTCCAAACCAAAACTCTGTACCCATTAAACAGCTACTCTCCATCCCATCCTCTCTCCACAGCCCCAGGCAACCATTATTCTACTTTCTGTCTCTATGAATGGGACTACTCCAGGGGCATCAGATGAGTGGAATCATACAATATTTGTCCTTTAGTGACTTGAATGGCCTACTTCACTGAGCATAATAAAAGGTAACCGCATGGTTCATCCATGTCGTGGCGTGTATCAGAGTTCCCTTCCTTCCTAAGGCTGAATGATACTCCACTGTATCAATATACCCCATTTTGTTTATCCATTCATTTGTCGATGCACATTTGGGTTGCTTCCACCTTTGGCTGTTGTGAATAGTGCTGCTATGAACAAACATGGTGTCCACCATTTTATTCTTAATGAAGCGTCTCTATGTGCCTGGTTTTCAGGCCCAGACCCACGGGAAGTGGCCCGTGAAGTGGTACGCTCCGGAATGCATCAACTACTACAAGTTCTCCAGCAAGAGTGACGTCTGGAGCTTTGGAGTGTTAATGTGGGAAGCATTTTCCTACGGGCAGAAGCCGTATCGGGTGAGCTACATTTGTTTCATTTCCTAATTAACAGACCATCAATACAGATAAGCCCCAGATTATCTTTAAAGGACCCTGAAAATCATCAAATCTGGACACCCTTTCTGAGTCTTTATCTTTTGAGAGTGGGGGGTTAATATGATCTCACTTTATTCTAAACTGAAAGAAATATTTGAAGCTATCTGAACAGTATGTGGGGTTTTTTAAATTGTGTATTACACATATAAATATGCATAAAATATGTCAACGAAAATTCAATTAATTATCAAGTTAAGAAGGGTAAAAGGGAATTTTATTTGAGCCAAACTGAGGATTATAACCCAGGAAGCAGATTCTTGGAAAGCTCTGAGAACTGTTCCACCGTTAGAAGTTGAAGGCACAGTCATATATATATATATATATATATATATATTTTTTTTTTTTTCGCGCAGGCTCAGCGGCCATGGCTCACGGGCCCAGCCGCTCCACAGCATGTGGGATCCTCCCAGACCAGGGCACGAACCCGTGTCCCCTGCATCGGCAGGTGGACTCTCAACCACTGCGCCACCAGGGAAGCCCAGTCATATATATTTTTGAGACAAAGGATCATACATCAAAATGACATACTGATATTTTACATAAAGGTCACTAGGGATACATAGTCCAGGTAAACATGTACAAAGGGAGCGGCAAGCCACCATGACCTACAGAGCTAGGAAAGAGCACTATTTTTTAAAGAAGTTACAGTGCTAGTGTCAGAAGAAAGGAAAAAAAGTGATCTTTATGGCCAAGCAGGCATTCCCATCTTTGAGGAGCTCTGGTTAATGTGTAATACAGATGCACACTGCACAGTAGGGAGGGAGGGAGAATGTCGAAACAAACACAGAATTTTATGTTTAATTTTTTTCTTGTCCTGCCTTAAAATAAAACTTTTATTTCATCAAATATATACCCAAATCACCATTTATTAGATTGGAAATAGAAATAATGGCTATTCCCATTATCAAATTTGCAGCTGTTACCTTTTTCTAGATTTTTTTCATATATATATATATATATATATATATATATATATATATATATATATATATATAAAGAAAAACCATATATATAATGAAAAGTGCACAAATCCTAGGCCACAGCTTGATGGATTTTCACAATTGGGACACACCCATGAAGCCATCCCCCAAATGAAGAAACAGAACAGAAGCCCCCCTTTCCCCCTGCACACACAAAACTTAACCCCAAGGGTAACCCATCTGACTTCTAGCATCATAGATTAGGTGCTCCTGGTACTTCCCTGGTGGTCCAGTGGTTAAGACTCCACGCTTCCAATGCGGGGGGCCCAGGTTCGGTCCCTGGTCAGAGAATTAGATCCCACATGCCGCAGCTAAAAAGATCCCACATGCCACAACTAAAGATCTTGCACATGACAATGAAGATCTCGTGTGCTGCAACTAAAACCCAAAGCATCCAAATAAATAAATAAATATTTAAAAAATAGATTAGGTGCTCCTATTTTTTGTACTTTGTATAGTTGAAATCACACAGCATGTACTCTTTTGTTTCTTTTGGGGGGTAGGATGTATTTGTTTTGTTTTGCTGCATGCTATGTTTGAAAAGCTCAAGAATATTTTGCACGTTTTAGGGAATGAAAGGCAGTGAAGTTTCTGCTATGCTGGAGAAAGGAGAGAGGATGGGGTGCCCTCCAGGGTGTCCGAGAGAGATGTATGAGCTGATGACCCTGTGCTGGACCTATGAGTGAGTACCCAGCCCTTCCTGCCATTTAGCCCAATGCTCTAGAGGCAGATAGAATTGCCGAGCACTGAAAAGGAGCATGAATTCTGTCTTTTCATGAATCAGGGGTGGGCTCCTTTCTAAACAAACAATGGGGGGAGAGGTCTTGCTTCCTGGACCACACACTTATATTCTTTAGTCTAAAGAGTATAGACAATTACTCTAATTCGGGATATCAAAATTTAAACGTAGATAATATTGGCCAAAGGGTGGAGGGGTGGTCAAAGTAAAAAAATATTCTTAAGGGTCTGGTCTGGTGATACGTGCTATTTTGGCATGAGCGGATGGCAGAGGTACTTAGCAGGGGGATGTCATACTTCCTAATTCCTGATCACCTTTCAGAGTGAGGCATGACCAAGGATGGTGGCCAGCTCACAGATGGATTGGCCAAGGTAACACTTCCCAAGAAGCAACTCAGAACTTGGAACAGTGGCCCTAGAGTCTGCACTGAGGGGCCTCACGTGGCCTGACTGGTAGAGCACATGTGACGTTGTAGGCAGGTGACATCCAGGGCAGCTCAGCTGGCAAGGGAAACACACTGCACCTAAGAATCAGGGACGTGACCTTTGACCTTGCCTAGGTTTGGCAGCCTGGACATGCATCATAGGGAAACCTCCAAGCCATGGTCTCTGTCCCTCTGACACTGAAGTGTGCATATAGCGCCCTTGCAACTTGGCAATGATGCAGGTCTGTCATCCGGGGGAGCTCATATATCTGCCAGTAGATTTGATACTTCGAGGGTCAGGTTTGTTCTCAGATATGACAGCTGATATTGCAAGAGTATCTTCAGGATGATGGATATTTCAGGTGCTTTCAGATGCCACCTGGGATTCTGCAACGCCCCAGGAAGCATCTTCCACAACTCTAGCTGGGAGTGGAAGTGAAGAATCTCATTATTATCTAGAAGTGACCCAGGGTCAAGAGAGAGGGTAGTTATTTCCCTGCCACTTTCCTCACGGAGGTTACAATTCTGGGCTAGGCAAACAGGAAACAAATTAACCCCAACATAAATGCCTGATTATGTATTGTGATGGGTGCTATAGAGCAAGCTACAGGGAGCTTTGAATGAGAGTAGAGAGTTTGGGGGGGAGAGTCATACTTCCATTGGAGAGTCCATACTGGCCTATTTTAGGGAGGGGCATTCCAACCGAGAACTGCAGGTTGAGGAGCTTGAGTGCCGGAAATGCCCCCACTGGGCACGAGGGTCAGAGTGGAAAAAGCACCCCAGACCCAGGTAGTCGGAAGTGACCAGGAAGCCGGCACACACACAGGTCACTTGGCCACCCTCCTCTGCAGCTCAGTGATGTCCTAGAGGCAGCCTCACCCATGGTATAAAGGAGAGATTCCCTGGGAAACCTGACCAGGTGTCTTTGCTGAGGGCCAGTCTGTACTCCTGTTTCCCTACTCTAGTTTGTTTGCTTGGTGCTAGGCTGCTGGGTGAATGAAACCCTTACAGCAAGACTCAAAGGGACTCTTGGTGCATTCGGATCCCCATGGTAGGAGTAGAACACCCTGTTTGGCAAAGATGTTGAAGTTGTCTTCTTTGGCTTGAAGTTTAGTAGCAGGAGGGAGGCTTTCCTTCTGTGTGGACACAGGTTTCCACACATGGTCCTACATCCCAGGCTTGGCCATCACGTCCCCTCCTGCAACACAATTTGGTGGCCAGAGACATCTTCCCACAGTGAGTGTGGTCTATAGACATGACCACAGATGGCTGATATTTTTACGCAGTTTTATTGCCTGCTCTTGAAAGCTGTAGGTGCAACCATTTGTTTGATGCCATTTGACAAGACAACCTATTTTGGTTCTGCAGAAGCCACCCTGCCCTTATAACAGTAAATGATTCTTGGTTCCCATGTGTGGTCCCTGGCTGTTCTCTTATAACTAGACTGAACCATATGAAATCACAGTTGTTGTAGGTCAGAAAGGTTAAATGTGGACAGTTCATGCAGTTTAACCTCAAGTTCTATGTCACTTTTTGGGCAGTTTTACCCACTTGCAATATAGCCAAAAATCTTGCAAAATAAAATTAACTTCCAAGCAAGGATAGACTCTCCAAATTTTAAGAAATACTTGCTTCCAACTGGTTCTGTTCATTATGCCCATGTTAGAGAAAGCAGAGATGTCTATAGAAGTTTGCTTAGAGGTTGCAAGTTGTTAAAAAAACTTTTACCCATGGTTTATATACATCATTGCCTCACCTGCCAACAGTGACAGAAGTAAGGCCTTGCCACATTAAGGTTTAGAATAGCAGCGTCTTTTCAGAAAATCCAGAGCCATCTGATTGGGGTGTGGGGAGGGGAAGTTTAAATTGTGTCCACATTTAAAAAAAAGATTGAGTCAAACGTTAAATATATATCTGCAGCACACTGACCAACTAAGTATTTTCAGACACGTTCTGTTTTGCTAGGTCATAAGGAGACAGTCTCTGAACCTGTGGTTAAAAGATCCTGACTTTGAGAACAGAACTTTCCCATCTTTAAGGTGGACAGGAGTCACCTGGGGACCTTGTTGAATGCAGATTGGGTTCTTTAGGTCTGGGGTGGGCCTAACACTGTATTCCCCAGAGGCTTCTGGTCAGCCACACTTAGAGCAGAGATGCAGTGTGACCGCAGGCTCATGAGGAAGCGGGGCACCGCCACTCCACTAGCACTTGTCCTGCAAAGGCCCCTGCTGTGACCAGCACTTTTTCACAAGCATTGATAACAAACAATAATGCCTCTCTTCTCTTTGCAGCGTGGAGAACAGGCCCGGATTTGTAGCAGTGGAACTGCGGCTGCGCAATTACTATTACGATGTGGTTAACTAACGGCTCCCGCGCCCGTCTGTGGCTGCCTATGAGCAAATGAGCAGTCGAGGGAAGACTATTCCAGTGCTTTGATTTTGAGTCTCCATCTTCCTCCGCCCGGGAGAGCCAATTCAGGTGGAACGTTCCACTGACTGTCATTCCCAAAGCCTGTCCTGGAACATGCCCTCCGCAAAGCAACCCGTCCCAGAGGAGCGGTGGGAAGACAGATGGACACCAGGACCAAGGGTCCCTTGGATTCGTGTGTGTTTCTTGTCTGAGTGGCAGGTTATCTGCAGGATTTGTTTCCAAATTTCTTTCTGTCTTTTCAGTTCTCAGGCTCCTGGGCTGCATTTGAATACCCAGCATCACCGTGGGGTGCTGAACCCTCTTGCCCATTTCGGCTGCATTTTCGGTGGACAGAGGGTGCCCTTGGTTTATGATGCCTGCCGTGGAGGGAAGGAAGGGAGAGGAGAAGAGGTTTAACTGCCTCCAGAACATGGCTCCTACAGGTCCCAAGATTGAGCCCTGCCACTGAAAAACATTCCCTGATAAAAGTGTTTTGAGACTTAAAAAAATCAGGCTGGACCACTGCAATTTCTAAGCCTGTAACCCAGTTAAGGGAAAATAAAAAGTATGGATACTGCTTTTGCTCTATGTGTTCTGAGGCAGAAGACTCACATCTGTATGAAAAATGGAGCCTGTTGGAATGAATTGGCTTGGCTTACTTTCCCCCCAAAAGCCTCTCTGAAGACTGTACTTGACTGGAGACTAATAAATAAAGTTCTTCGTGGAGACCCAGTAGGGAAGAGGATGTCTGTCATCTCAGGTCTGACCTAGGACAGACAACAGGGTACAGCGGGCTGTCATCTGCTTAGTGGGGTCCAAGCTTGCTCTCCCCTAGAGAGGGGCTGCAGCCAGAATTCCCTGACTTTTTCTGTATTCATAGTGAGGGACAACCCGGTGGCCAAGGTCATCTAAAGAGGAGTTTCTAAGGCAAGTATCAATTCACAATAAAGCCACAGATCTGACCCTCTCCACAAGTAAACCTCATTGAGTGTGACTTTGGGTTGAAGATACAAGACCCAAGAAATTTTTTCTAGTCCCTGAGTCTTAGTTAATCCTTGGCTAATGTTTGATCTCATGCAGTTCATCAGCCCATTGATATCAGATTTGCTGTAGCCATCCTTCTTAGGTCAGTCGAGACACATAAACTCAGACCATCTTGTCTTCAGTGGTACCTAAGACATTGTAAAGTGTACATCCAGCCTATGGCCAGAGAGGAGGCCCCACTCATGACAGGGGAGCCAGGCACGGAGAAAGGCAGCAGTCGGCACCCCAGCTTAGCCAGCAG
Source organism: Lipotes vexillifer (assembly GCF_000442215.2). Lineage (NCBI taxonomy): Eukaryota > Metazoa > Chordata > Mammalia > Artiodactyla > Lipotidae > Lipotes > Lipotes vexillifer. The sequence goes on from NW_006769482.1 coordinate 3,084,633, forward strand.
AAGACATGAGTCCACTGGTAGAACTTGTGTTAAGAAACTTTCAGCAGCCACCCATGCTTTTTTGCCACATAGTGATTTAATCATCATGTTAAAGAGAGGATCCCTGTGTGCTGAGCAGATACTCAAAACAATGGCAATGCATATTTAGAGTCCCTGAGATTATAAAGATGAGTGACACAATCTCTGTGGTCAGGTTGTTTGTAGAATCATCACAGAAAGAGCTGGATAAAGCAGTAATGGCATCTGAGAAAGAGACCATCCATACACACTGCTGAACTCCCAGGGTCCTTCTTCTACCTGCAAAGTGTGTCTGTAGCAAGGCCACACACTTACAGGAATAGAGGGCACACATGTCATAAACATGTAGAGCTCTTGCCTTCTTTCCAGTGGGATTTTCCACACTGTCTAGCAGCTCAACACCCTTCCCAGGAGTCTGGGGATGAAGAACATCTAGAATGTGAGTGGGCAAGAGATGCCCTGCCCAGGAGGCAGCCAGCACTCCCCTCTGCTCTGTCCTCCGCTTCTCCCCCTAGTAGAAAGAGGCCTGTGTGTAGAATTTTCACTGTGGCTGCTCGCCCAAGTCTTGTCTAGTGAAAATTGTGTCCTGCGTTAGGGATAACTGTTCTTCTCCCTGGGGTCACAGAGGGAGGCACATAGGGAAAGGCACCTTTGTGGAAGGATTTATGATGTAATGAGCAAACTTTGGAAGCTTAGGGCTTACTGCAGGGCTGGGCTTTCACATGCATGCTGCCCTTCTGATGGGTCTAACCACGTCTTTACCTGGGTCTGGGCACCCTCCATGTGCCTTCACCTTTTGGTCCATGTTTAGCAGGAACAAAAGGACAGCACATCAGACACACGGCCCTGGCCAGTACCAATTGTCTGCTGATGCCACAAACACTTTGTCACCTCAGTGGGACCAAAAGTTTTTGTAGCAGAAACACAGTTCATTCTGTGTTTAAAATAATTACAAGTGCTTTTCGTTTGAGCGTGTCCTTCCCCTGCACTTGCTGGTACCAGCCTTGCCTTTGTCCTTTGTGTGGTGACTTCACATTTACCCCAGCCCAATGACTGCAACCCCACCTGGGTTTTCACATGTATGGGTGACCGCTGGTTTATCAGGCCCCCAGACTCCCAAAGAGCCCACTCTACCTGTCAATCCGGGCATCATATTCTCCATTCATTTCAGAAGAGCAATCTTTTGTCACTGGACCTTTTTTCAACTGGGATTTTTAATAAAACTTTTAAATGAGCTTTGTGATGATTTTCATGGATGTGATTAAAGTATGATAGGTTATACTGTCGAATGCACTGTGCCAAACAGCATTGTCAAATGTGCAGCATGTATTTTAAAAAATGGTAAGTCCCCAGCCACATCCTAAAAAGATGGATGTATGCAGGCTGGTCAGAGCAGATCTGGAAGCTTCTGCCATGCACAGAAGGAAAAGGCCTGTCAAGGAGGGCCCTGACCCACCATGAATCTCTGTTCACGGGCAGGGGATCTGCCCAGCGAGAGCCTCACAGCTCACATTGTACACTAATGGGAGGTGGGCTAACAAGACAGAAATCCCAAAAGAGGCCAGAGCAGCATTGTGGCTTGTGAACTTTCCCTTTCTCTGTACAGATAGCTTAGGGAGCATTGGGGGTATCAAGAAAAGATATCCAGAGCCCCCATCCCCTGTTTTAAAGGAGGTTACACACATGCATGGACATCGCATACATACACATACATACACACACACTATGCACATATACACACTGCAATAAGCACACATGCTTATTCCGAATGACACACGCTTATTCCGAATGACCACTTCAGTGCCACTGTGGGGCAGACATCCTGCCTCAGAATACATGCCAATGGATCTAGTCATCTCTCTTCTACCTGCTCTGGGCCTGGGTCAAGTACCATCAGCCTCCCTCCCAGCCCCACTAGAGGTCCTCCAGCTCCTGGCAGGCAGAGGTTTGGAAGAGACCTGGGTTGGCTGGCCTCACACTCCACTGGTGGGCCCTGAGACCAGGAGGGCCCCAGAAAGGGGATGACTGCCAAAAAGCCCTTTGGTTGGTTGGTTTCCCTGGAAGCAGGGCACAACAGGTGGTCTCTGGCACTGACCTTGGACGAGTCATACGAACTCAACCTCCTGATGTGCGTGACTGCAGCTGAGGGTTACCCACTGACCTACGATGACACGTGTAAGTGCTGGCCACAGAGGCCAGGAGCCATATTCTAAAAATGCCAGCAGGCCCCACAGCCTGTGCCCCCAAGAGCAATGGGTGAACTGGTCGATGGGGATTCTGCAGGCCAGCAGGTGGCACTGTGTGACAGCTCAGGAAGTGACTTCTTCAACCCCAGGGAGGGCGCAGAACCCAGGTAATCACATGTTTGTGATCCTTGGAAGCAGGGATGTGAGATGGCTTTGTCACCAAAGTGAGCTCAGGCAGAGAGAGATTTTAAGACGTGCCCTTGTCTTTCCAAGGGGAGGAGGGGACTTCAGAACCAGCCAATAAACACTTTCTCTTTTTAGAAAAAGCACCCATTAGACCTTGTCTGTCCCGAGCTGCAGTTAAGATGAGAGCTGCTGGGGCCCAAAGGAAAGGTGGGTGGCAGAGAACAGCTGACGTCCTGTAAGCTTGGGTGACTTCTTGTCCTCTCAAGAGTTCCATTTCATTGAAATTGGCCCATTCTGGTGTTGTTGACTGGAGGAAGAGAATGTGTTTTACCCATCCTACCCACACAGGCCAAACCGAGGAGTCTGAAAACTAACCCCCCATATGGGGGGGGTCCTATGAATGACATTGCTATAAAGAAACATATCAAATGACCACCTGATACATGGAAGTGACAACTCATTGCGTGACCCTGAACTGCCTATCAAGTTGTAGAACACCTAAGGCCAGGAGCATCAGTGGCTCCCAGCTTCTGAAACATAAAGCTGATTTTCAGAAAAATGAAAATAATTTGAAAGAGCCAGAAAGAGATTCTAGTTCAGGACAAACGATGCTGGCATTTCCCACTTTATGCAGCATTTGCTTCCTTCTAGACACTGGCTTGTGGCCTCAGGGTGGAATTTGTCCCTGCTTCAGGGAAAGCAAGTCTTCCTGAATCATGGCCTTTCTCAGGTATTGGGAGCCCAGCAGAGGCAAAACACAGGCAGGCCCCCAGGCCCTACATCTTTGCCGTCTCCCTGCTGTCCATCCAAAGAAAAACAGGAGAAACAGCTCACAGGTGTCTTCCTGCAAACATGAGTCTGGAAGACAGAGCTGTGCTCTGCACCCAGCAGTTCCCTGATCAAATAACACGGCTGAGTGCATTCCCACATAAGGACTCTGGTGCCCCATTAGCCCAAAGTTCAAGTAATAAAGTGCAACAAAGACCTTTTCACACATTTTTTTCTAGCTCATCATTTTCCCAGCTTCTTTGACCACAGAAGCACTATTATGCTCAATGCCTACTAGCAAGACCAAGATGGTGCTCCTCACACACTTTAGGAAATGCCAGACTTACCACGCAGGAGGGAGGGGTCTCTGCAGTGGGATACTGTGCACTTATGGGAACTTAATTCTGTCCCTGAAATCAGCCAAGGAAACAGTTACCCTGTTATTAGCTGAAAAACCAGCCCTGTCCTGTTCTCAAATGTGGGTTATTTATACATCATGTTCCCTCTCTCTCTTTCCTTCTCTCTCTCTCTCTCTCTCTCATACACACACACACAAACACAAACACACACACACACACAACACTGGGACACATATAATCAATCTTTCCTTCCAAGAAAAAAAATTAAAATGATAGCATTTTGATACAGAAGGAGGGCCCAGGGCACATAACTTGATGTTTCATTACATAGAGCTCTTTTTAAGACCACTTATTTATTATTTTGTAGTTTTACAAAATTAACCCACATTAACATTACCAGAACCACCACCACCAAATCCAGCAAAAATCCACCTAGACGTCCAGCACGTCCTGAGCTGATTCAAACCATCCTGTGCCTGTTTAAACTCATGATCTCACCAGCTGGGCGCTGCCAGTCACTGCCCCCTTATGGGGCATTAGCTGACCAAGTGATGCTCTCAGCCCACATGTTACTCAGCTGAGGACATTTCCAGGAGCTATTTTCTCAGTGAGGCATTATTTTACCGAAGTCGTGATTCATGAGACTTTATGCCTTTGCAGTCTTTGAGGTCTTCAAATGACTCAGTTTTCCATGACAACTATTCAACTGTGGAACACTAAGTGGAAATTGTATGTTGTTCACAAACAACTCTTCCTCATTCATAAAAGTAAAGAGCCAGTGTCTAGTACTGTTTATACTCCATAGTGCGTATGAAATGACATCATGAATTTCTATAAACCACCAAGGATACCAAAGCTCTTTGGAAGACAACACAGTTAATACCCACGGCTTGTGAACAGTTGCTCTGAGTCCCTCCTCCCCCGACATGGGGGAAGAGGTGACGCCTCAGCTTCACAGGCAATGAACAGGAAAGGAAAGGTAGGAAAGATCATTGATCAAGAAAACCATCTGGAAAAAAAAAAGAAAACCATTTGGGGGACCTTCAAGACGGCAGAGGAGTAACATGTGGAGATAACCTTCCTCCCACAGATATATCAAAAATACACCTACATGTGGAACAACTCCTACAGAATACCTACGGAACGCTGACAGAAGACCTCAGACATCCCAAAAGGCAAGAAAATCCCCATGTACCTGGCCGTGTGGCTGACAGGGTCTCAGTGGTCCAGCCTGCTGTCAGGCCTAAGCTTCTGAAGTGGGAGAGCCAAGTGTAGGACAATGTACACCAGAGACCTCCCATCCCCATGTAATATAAATCAGCAACAGCTCTCCCAGAGATCCCCATCCCAATGCTAAGGCCCAGCTCCACCCAACAGCCAGCAAGCTCCCCCATGACAAACAACTAGTAAGACAGGAACACAACCCCACACATTAGCAGAGAGGCTGCCTAAAATCATAATAAGTTCACAGACACCGCAAAACACACCACCAGACGCAGCCCTATCCACCAGAAAGACAAGATCGAGCCCCACCCACCAGAACACAAGCACCAGTCCCCTCCACCAGGAAGCCTACACAAGCCATGAACCAACCTTAACCACTGCAGGCAGACATCAAAAACAACGGGAACTACGAACCTGCAGCCTGCGAAAATAAGACCCTAAACACAGTAAGTTAAGCAAAATGGGAAGACAGAGAAATATGCAGCAGATGAAGGAGCAAGGTAAAAACGCACCAGACCAAAGAAATGAAGAGGAAATAGGCAGTCTACCTGAAAAAGAATTCAGAGTAATGATAGTAAAGTGATCCAAAATCTTGGAAATAGAATGGAGAAAATACAAGAAACATTTAACAAGGAACTAGAAGAACTAAAGAGCAAACAAACAATGATGAACAACACAATAAATTAAATTAAAAATTCTCTAGAAGGAATCAACAGTAGAATAACTGAGGAAGAAGGACGGATAAAACAGCTGGAAGATAAAATAGTGGAAATAACAGCCAGGGAGCAGAATAAAGAAAAAAGAATGAAAATAATTGAAGACAGTCTCAGAGACCTCTGGGACAACATTAAACACACCAACATTCAAACTACAGGGGTCCCAGAAAAAGAAGAGAAAAAGAAAGGGTCTGAGAAAATATTGAAGAGATTATAGTTGAAAACTTCCCTAACATGGGAAAGTAAATAGTCACTCAAGTACTGGAAGAGCAGAGAGTCCCTTACAGGATAAATCCAAGGAGAAACACACAAAGACACATATTAATCAAACTATCAAAAATTAAATACAAAGAAAAAATATTAAGAGCAGCAAGGGAAAAGCAACAAATAACATACAAGGGAATCCCCATAAGGTTAACAGCTGATCGTTCAGCAGAAACTCTGCAAGCCAGAAGGGACTGGCAGGACATATTTAAAGTGATGAAAGGGAAAAACCTACAACCAAAATTACTCTACCCAGCAAGGAATTCATTCAGATTCGATGGAGAAATTAAAACCTTTACAGACAAGCAAACCTTAAGAGAATTCAGCACCATCAAACCAGCTTTACAACAAATGCTAAAGGGACTTCTCTAGGCAGGAAACACAAGAAAAGGAAAAGACCTAAAAGACCCAAAACAATTAAGAAAAGGGTAATAGGAACATACACATCGATAATTACCTTAAATGTAAATGGATTAACTATTCCAACCAAAAGACATAGACTGGCTGAATGGATACAAAAACATGACCCGTATATATGCTGTCTACAAGAGACCCACTTCAGACCTAGGGACACATACAAACTGAAAGTGAGGGGATGGAAAAAGATATTCCACGCAAATGGAAATCAAAAGAAAGCCGGAGGGAGCTTCCCTGGTGGTGCAGTGGTTGAGAGTCTGCCTGCCGATGCAGGGGACATGGGTTCGTGCTCCGGTCCGGGAAGATCCCACATGCAGCAAAGTGGCTGGACCTGTGAGCCATGGCTGCTGATCCTGCGCGTCCAGAGCCTGTGCTCCGCAATGGGAGAGGCCACAACAGTGAGAGGCCTGCATAGTGCAAAAAAAAAAAAAAAGAAAAGAAAGCCGAAGTAGCAATTCTCATATAAGACAAAATAGACTTTAAAATAAAGATTATTATTAAAGAGACAAAGAAGAACACTACATAATGATCAAGGGATCAATCCAAGAAAATATAACAATTGTAATATTTATGCACCCAATATAGGAGCACTCGATACATAAGGCAAATGCTAAAAGATATAAAAGGGGAAATCGACAGTAACACAATCATAGTAGGGGACTTTAGCACCCCACTTTCACAAATGGACAGATCAACCAAAATGAAAATAAATAAGGAAACACAAGCTTTAAATGACACATTAAACAAGACAGACCTAATTGAAAATGATATTTATAGGGTATTCCATCCAAAAACAACAGAATACACTTTCTTCTCAAGTGCTCATGGAACATTCTCCAGGATAGATCATATCTTGGGTCACAAATCAAGCCTTGGTAAATTTAAGAAAAATGAAATCATATCAAGTATCTTTTCCAATCACAGTGCTATGAGACTAGATATCAACAACAGGAAAAAAACTATAAAAAATACAAACACATGGAGTCTAAACAATACACTACTAAATAACTAAGAAATCACTGAAAAATCAAAGAGGAAATCAAAAAATACCTAGAAACAGATGACGATGAAAACACGATGAGCGAAAGCCTATGGGATACCATAAAAGCAGTTCTAAGAGGGAAGTTTACAGCAATACAATCCTACCTCAAGAAAGTATAAAAATCTCAAATAAACAACCTAACCTTACATCTAAAGCAATAAGAGAAAGAAGAACAAAAAAACCCAAAGTTAGCAGAAGGAAAGAAATCATAAAGATCAGATCAGAAATAAATGAAAAAGAAATGAAGGAAACGATCTCAAAGATCAATAAAGCTAAAAGCTGGTTCTTTGAGAAGATAAACAAAATTAATAAACCACTGCCAGACTCATCAAGAAGAAAAGAGAGAAGACTCAAATCAATAGAATTAGAAATGAAAAAGTAGAAGTAACAACTGACACTGCAGAAATACAAAGAATCATGAGGGATTATTACAAGCAACTATATGCCAATAAAATGAACAACCTGGAAGAAATGGACAAATTCTTAGAAAAGCACAACCTTCTGAGATTGAACCAGGAAGAAATAGAAAATATGAACAGAGCAATCACAAGCACTGAAATCGAAAATGTAATTATAAATCTTCCAACAAACAAAAGCTCAGGACCAGATGGCTTCACAGGTGAATTCTATCAAACATTTAGAGAAGAGCTAACACCTATCCTTCTCAAACTCCTCCAAAATATAGCAGAGGGAGGAACACTCCCAAACTCATTCTACGAGGCCACCATCACCGTGATACAAAAGCCAGACAAAGATGTCACAAAAAAAGAAAACTACAGGCCAATATCACTGATGAACACTGATGAAATCCTCAACAAAACACGAGCAAACAGAATCCAGCAACATATTAAAAGGATCATACACCATGAACAAGTGGGGTTTATCCCAGGAATGCTAGGATTCTTCAATATACGCAGATCAATCAATGTGATACATCATATTAACAAATTGAAGAATAAAAACCATATGATCATCTGAATACAGGCAGAAAAACCTTTCAACAAAATTCAACACCGATTTATGATAAAAACCCTTCAGAAAGTAGACATAGAGGGAACTCACCTAAACATAATAAAGGCCATATATGACAAACCCACAGCCAACATCATTCTCAGGGGTGAAAAACTGAAACCATTTCCTCTAAAATCAGGAACAATACAAGGATGCCCACTCTCTCCACTATTATTCAACACAGTTTGGGAAGTTTTAGCCACAGCAATCAGAGAAGGAAAAGAAATAAAAGGAATCCAAATCTGAAAAGAAGAAGTAAAGCTGTCACTGTTTGCGGATGACATGATACTATACATAGAGAATCCTAAAGATGCTACTAGAAAACTACTAGAGCTAATCAATGAATTTGTTAAAGTAGCAGGATACAAAATTAATGCACAGAAATCTCTTGCATCCCTATACAAGAATGATGAAAAATCTGAAAGTGAAATTAAGGAAAGATTCCCATTTACCATTGCAGCAAAAAGAAAATACCTAGGAATAAACCTACTAAGGAGACAAAAGACCTGTATGCAGAAAACTATAAGACACTGATGAAAGAAATTAAAGATGATACAAACAGATGGAGAGATATGCCATGTTCTCTGATTGGAAGAATCAACATTGTGAAAATGACTCTACTACCCAAAGTAATCTACAGATTCAATGCAATTCCTATCAAAATACCAATGACATTTTTCACAGAACTAGAACAGAAAATTTCAGAATTTGTATGGAAACACAAAAGACCCCGAATAGCCAAAGCAATCTTGAGAAAGAAAAATGGAGCTGCAGAAATCAGGTTCCCTGTCTTCAGACTATACTACAAAGCTACATTAATCAAGACAATATAGTACTGGCACAAAAACATAAATATGGATCAATGGAACAGGATAGAAAGCCCAGAGATAAACCCACACACCTATGGTCACCTTATCTTTGATAAAGGAGGCAGGAATTTACAATGTATAAAAGACAGCCTCTTCAATAAGTGGTGCTGGGAAAACTGGAGAGCTACATGTAAAAGAATGAAATTAGAACACTCCCTAACACAATAACAAAAATAAACTCAAAATGGATTAAAGACCTAAATGTAAGTCCAGACACTGTAAAACTCTTAGAGGAAAACATAGGAAGAACACTCCTTGACATAAATCATAGCAAGATCCTTTTCGACCTACCTCCTAGAGAAATGGAAATAAAAACAAAAATAAGCAAATGGGACCTAATGAAAATTAAGAGCTTTGCACAGCAAAGGAAACCATAAACAAGACAAAGGACAACCCTCAGAATGGGAGAAAATATTTGCAAATGAAGCAACTGACAAAGGATTAATCTCCAAATTATACAAGCAGCTCATGTAGCTCAATATCAAAAAATCAAACAACCTAATCCAAAAGTGGGCAGAAGATCTAAATAGACATTTCTCCAAAGAAGATATACAGATTGCCAACAGACACATGAAAGGGTTCTCAACATCACTAATCATTAGAGAAATGCAAATCAAAACTACAATGAGGTATCACCTCACACTGGTCAGAATGGCCATCATCAAAAAATCTACAAACAATAAATGCCGGAGAGGGTGTGGAGAAAAGGGAACCCTCTTGCACTGTTGGTGGGAATGTAAATTGATACAGCCACTATGGAGAACGGTATGGAGGTTCCTTAAAAAACTAGAAGTAGAACTACCATATGACCCAGCAATCCCATTACTGGGCATATACCCTGAGAAAACTGTAATTCAAAAAGAGTCCTGAACCACAATGTTCATTGCTGCACTATTTACAATAGCCAGGACATGGAAACAGCCTAAGTGTCCATCAACAGATGAATGGATAAAGAAGATGTGGTTTATATATACAATGGAATATTACTCAGCCATAAAAGGAAACAAAATTGATTTATTTGTACTGAGGTAGATGGACCTAGAGTCTGTCATACAGAGTGAAGTAAATCAGAAAGAGAAAAACAAATACTGTATGCTAACATATATATATGGAAACCAAAACCAAAACCAAAACCAAAACAAAAAAAAACTGGTGCTGATGAACGTAGGGGCAGTACAGGAATAAAGACAAAGACGTAGAGAATGGAATTGAGTACTAGAGGAGGGGCACGTGTAAGCTGGAACGAAGTGAGAAAGTAGAATTGACATATATACACTACCAAATGTAAAATAGATAGCTAGTGGGAAGCAGCCGCACAGCACAGGGAGATCAGCTTGGTGCTTTGTGACCACCTAGAGGGGTGGGATAGGGAGGGTGAGAGGGAGATGCGAGAGGGAAGGGATATGGTGATATATGTATATGTATAGCTGATTCACATTGTTATACAGCAGAAACTAACACAACATTGTAAAGCAATTATACTCCAATAAAGATGTTTTTAAAAAAAGAAAACCATTTTGCTGAATTTGAGTCCTTTTCAGGTGGGTTGTTCCAGAAAGAAAGTGATTTTCACAGAAGTAGGCGAGTCATCTGCATCTGCTGTGCAGGACGTGAGTTTTTGATTTCATGATGCACCTGGAGATGCTTAGAGAACATCCAGAGAAGTGTCTCCTCTCATACTGAAGGCACCTGGGAGAGAAGGACCCCTCGACCCTGGATGTGTTCCCAGGGATGCCAGGGAGCTTTCTGCCTGCCAGGGTGTCCAGGTGAGCAACCGTACACTGCAGCATGCTGCCACCCCCAGCACCTGTCAGAATTGAGGGGCACGAGCTGCCTGATAAGCCTGCAGCCTGCCCCATCCCTCCACACCTCTTCTTACTTCTGTCAGCATTCAACCCTGAAGAAGAAAGAAAAGAGGATATGCTTGATGAAGCCAATCTCACTTACCAGCACTTTGTACCTCACACGATTATGAACATGGCGGGGAAATCAGACAGAAAAAAAGTGACCTAAACACACAATAGGTATCAGGACACTAGCACCCGAGCAGACCCTCCTTGGCTCAGAGATGAGTTCTGTCCTGAGATGGACAGAACTGAGCGGAGGAGGTCTCTCCAAAGAAAAGGGTTGCCGAGGTAAAGCATAGCATGGAACAGAGAGCCACGTCAATCGACTTTACTCTGCAATCAAAACTTTTAGACATTTGTTCTTTCTGGGACACTCTTAAAGTCAGTATGACATCCTTTACTGAACGTTCTGCGATGAGAACTCGCTGGCTAAAGTGCCAGAGAGTTCATTCTATTCCAAATTCCTATTTCTGTATGTTATCAATTGGAAACGCAGGGTCCACAGTTGGCTCATGGGACCTGTATTCTTTTGTAATGTTTCCCCAGGGATTCTTTGTGTGTATGTGTGAGTGTGTGTGACTCTGTCAAACAGGTGTCTGTGTCTATTCTGTTTTTCAGAACTTCCTGTACTTTTAATACTCTTCTCAACATGAAAATAACTTTCTCTTATTAACCAGCATGAACTGCTTTTCCCATTTCAGTTCTCAGTGTGTAGAATAGGTTTCCCCTGCTTACCTGCAAGGACCTGGGGCCTGACGCACTGTTACTGACGTCTTCGAAAGAGCCAAGTATTTCAGTGCACAAGGAAAGGTCTGCTTTCTCTGCACTGCGCAGAGATTGACCCCCTGCTCTGCGGTGAGAGGGTGGGGTGGGTGCTGGGAAGCCCCAAGTCAGGCGAGAATAGGGTCCACCGAGAGCAGGGGGCATCCTTTCCGGACCTGCAGGTACTTCTTCAGTGGAACTTGGACTTTTGCTGCAATTCCCTGTCCTCCTGCCCCCGAGGAACCAGCCTAACCAGCAGAGCGACAGTGCACGGCACTTGGAAGCCAGCCACGGCCCAGGTTTTCCCAAAGACAGCTCCCTGCATGGTCAACAGCAGGGGGGCAGACACTACTTGGTCCTCGGGTGAAGCCTTAGGCCACCGGTGATTCTTGGCTTCATCAGGAGAGAAAACAAAGTTAGACAACTTATCCACATCACTTGAGGGTGGAATTAGAGTCTGTGGGGGTCATAGTCTTCCTCTCTCCCCATTCTCAACTTTTGGAGAACACCCAGTGAGCACTCATGGGTAGGAGAAATGAATGTCTCTATGATGCCCTGCAGCAGCCCATGGGTTGCACCTCTGACCACTGAGCACCGGCAAGCAAAGGGCTTTATAGTGAAAAACTCAAACAGTGTGTGAATGCCCAGAGCATTGCTCAGGCACACAAATGGTTTAGCCTGCTTTGGTAGACTAGGTATGTGCAGTGTCATTTTTGAGCCCTCTGTAATAGAAGTTGCGTTTGCATAATACAGCTGGCAAAGGCTTTTCAGATATATTTTCTATTTTAAGCCTAAAAACAACCAACTTTCCAAAGTGAAGTGCTTCTGGGTTGCCGCCAGCTGCCACCTCCGGGTGCAATGAGGAAACTGAGGCTCGGAGAGGTTAAGTGACTCGGCCAAAGTCAAACAGCTAGTAAGTGGTGCAGCCAGGACTCAAACCCAGTCTAGAAGCCATGCGCACCTTGTTCCCCTCGCCCTTCCCCTGTGTGACTGAGACATTGTGGTTTAATCTGGATCAACCCTGTGTGGAGGAGACAGGGCTGCAGCAGCAGGAACAGCAGCATCAGGCCTGGCACTGTGATGATGAGGAAGATGAAGATGAGGATGAAGATGGTGAAGAGGACTCAGAGGTTGATGGGGACGCACAGGGCATGGATGAGATGAATGACTACAATGAGTCACCCGATGATGGAGAGGTCAGTGAGGTGGACATGGAAGGCAGCTCACAGGATCAGGACCACTGGATGATCTAGGGAGGTTTCAGGCCCTCCCAATCTATCCTGGATGCCCTGTGGAACCAGCTGATCACCCAACACCCCCCCACCGACCCCAGTGCCTGAAAGCTCACCCTCGGGCACCTCCTCAGTTGCTGCCAGCACCTGGTATCCTCGGCCCCTCCCAGTCCATCAGTCTGCCCTTGCATCCCCACCTTTCTGGCCAGTACCTCACTCCTGTTTGCCAGACCTAGTCTCTTTCTAACTCTCTTTAATAAAGACACAGGACTGATATAAAAATAAAAAAATAAAAAAACAACCAACTTTTGAGATAGCTGTGATTATTAACTCCTTATTTTACAAATGAAAAGTCCCTGACTCAGAAAAGAGCACCCAGAAAGTGGCCAGCCCAGATGTCTTTGTCTAATACCACTGGGTCCCAGGATGGACTGCACAGCAGAATCAGCTGGAGCCTTAAAAAGGCTCATGTCCAGGCTGCGTTCCCAGAGCATGGCTGCATTCCTCTGAAATGGGGCCCAGGGAGGTCAAGGCATTGACTGTATTTAAAAGTACAATTCATTCCCGTTGTGTGGCCCATCACTGGTGCTCCTCTTTATCAGGGCTCTGACTTAGGGGACTTGGAATCATTTGGGGTCCTGGGACAGAAAGTCAAGGTCAGAGCCTCACCTGAGTTCCAGCAGGTTGGGTTTCTCCAATGAAGCCAAACAGCGTGGACCGATGTTTTCTATGATGGGTCACTGAACACCTGCCAGGACAGTCCTCTAAGAGGTCCCTGAAATCCCAAAGTGGCCCAGTGAAGAGTGAAGGTCTAAAATTCTCTTGGCTGGTAGAAATCTGACTTCGTGGTTTTCCCTGTTAAACTTCATCACTTTTCTGTGATGTGGGTTCCAACTTTTCATAGAAGAACAGGGAACAGCCTGTCGGTGTTGGTCAGCAAATTGGGGGACAGCCTGGGAACTGAGCTGCCTCCTTCACTCCCTCTCTGCTGGCAGAGTCTGACAAATAGGGGGATGGGGTTTGGGGGACCTGAGAAGGCATCAGGAGCTGTTGTCAGCTCAGGGTGGCTCAGAGGAACCTGTGAAGTTCAGGCCTCGCTCAGGAGAAGAATCTGGGAAATCTCAGCCTCGAATGCACGAGCCTCAGCACCTGGGTCCCCAGATGACTTGCAGTATGCCCAGCAATGAGCAAAATCCATGGTAATTTCAGCTTGAAGCCATTCCCTTACAAACATCCCGGTGTAGGTCCACATCCCTGAAGCCCAGGAACAGGGGAACCGAATACCTCTTATGTCTATCCCGGAGGCCAGGGCGGATTCAGGCTTGTGGAGTCTGAAGCTCACACGCAGGGTTATGGAGCTGACTTTAAGAAAGAGATTTCATCGGAACCACCAGAGTTGGCTCTGGTCCAGGTGTGCTAAGATTGGTCCAAAGTGCTGGGAGATGTAAAATGTGCAATTCTGCATACTGAGTGTAAGATGGCTACAGGTTTGATGCAAGAAAACAGGAATTCTGGTAAATTCCATTAATTCCCATCAAAAAGAAAAAACAAAAGCATGGTGCAATCATATGAATGACTGTATAAGTCTCGCTGTGTAGGGCGTGTGGCTGCCAGGGGGATTCGCCTCACAATGAGGACCTCCCCTCCTCCTACCATGAAGAGGCTTTCTCAGACACGCTTCCAGCCCTGCACATGGCCACCATGTTCCTCCTGCAAGTCCCCCCCCCCCACCAATCCAGTGCTAGCAAACAGGACACTATCCTATCACCTGTGACCTTCCCGTCTCAAACCACGTGCTCAGTAGAATGGGTGGTGGCCTTGGCTGCCTGGAAGGCTGGTGGTGACCTAAGTATACATGGAAGATGCAGGGAACCAAGCTACTCTGCTGCAGGGAGCCCAGGCTCTCTGCATCCCTAGCTTGGCTTTCCTTTCCCAGAATTTTAACAGTGCCCATGGTTATTCCAATGCTACCCAGGAATATGGAGGGGAAAGAGACAGCTGTCTTGAGAGATTGTAGATCAAATTTCTTACTTGGGGAAATTTTATGTAAAAACCATAACTACCTTGCTAGGTCCTCCCCAAGGATCTTGGAAGGAGCCCATGCAAACCCCAGGCCCTGAGGATAATACGAATTACAGATAGCTGCATGGTGAATCCATCTCTGCCAACAGCCAATATGATAGAGAGAAGTTGGGTGTTGGGAGAGAGAGAACAAGAGAGTGAGAGAGCGAGAGAGAGAGAATGGAGGAGGGAGGGAGGGAGGGGAGAAACTGGGTGTAGGTGGTGTGAGAGGAGGTGGGTGAGTAGTGCCAAAAAAGAGGAGAGAAGTCACCTGCCAGGGCCACACTCTACTGTGGGTTCTGCCTGGACACTTACTACCCCCTCTACACCCCCAAGCTGGGCCCCCTGGAGCACAGCCCCATCAGGACATCATCAGGCTCTGAGAAGGGCCACTCCTGGCTCCCACATTCTCCATCCTCCTTTTCGCCAGGTCACACCACCTGTGGATGAAACTAAGGTCAGATTCATAGAGACAATGGTAATGTCCCTGGCTCCCGGAATCTGTGAACACCCCGTCTTATTGCTGAGCGCCCCAGGGTCTCACATGTGGCCCCAACAGACTTTGCAATCCCTGGCCAGGGACGCTGTTGGGCATTCAGGGCAGCCTGCCCTGGAGTCCATGCAGAGACCAAGGCCCAGTGGGGCTGCTCCTGGCCCATGTCTCATGGAACAAGAACCAAATTGTGTTCTTCAGACTGCCTGCCACACCTGTCTGCACACCTGTGTGTATGTCTGCAGCTGGGTGTGGTCATCAGACCCTGCCCCTAAGACCACATTTTACATGCTCTTTCCTGTGACCAACCTTTCCCTTAGGCCAGCAGAACCAAGTCCTCCCCCGGTCAACATCCCTGTGTGCAGCAGTGTCCCAGGGCTGCTGTTAACACAGCTCCACACACAAGGTGGCTTAAACAGCAGACATTTATTGCTTCGCAATCCTGGGGGCTGGAAGTTCAAAATCAAGGTGTGGGCAGGGCTGGTTTCTGCTGAGGCCTCTCTCCTTGGCTTGCAGATGGCTGTTTTCTCCATGTCCTCACGTGGCCATCCTTCTGTGAGTGTCTGTCTTTGAGTCCATATTTCCCCTTCGTTAGGATTTTAGAATTTGGGGCACGTGACACAGCCCATAACACTGTGCAGATGGACTCTATGTCATTCTGTTCACTGGCTCATCTCAAGACACTCGAAATGGCTGGGTCCCCACTGGGGTCCAACCAGAGCTTCACTCCCAGCTCGGAGAGATTCTAGCTGACCAACTCGATGGTTCCTTCAGAGTTGGACCCTGAGGCTTTGCTGTGAGTTGGTGAGGATGATTTCTGAAGATGGCTGGGGCAGCTGCAGTCAGCCTGCCACCTTCTGAGGGACTCTCTACATTTCCTTTGATGGTGGGCAGCTCCAACCCATCAGGAGGGAGCTGTTGCACCAGCCTCACCCTGAAACACTCTGGAAAAAGTGTGGTTGAGTTGTGTCCCCAACATGATGTTGAAGTCCTAGCCTAGTACCTGCTAGTGTGAACTGACTCAGAGACGGGATTTTTGCACATGATTTAGGTAAGATGAGGTCACGACGGTGGGTCCTAATCCAGAATGACTTTGTCCTTATAAAAAGGGGAAATTTGGACAGAGAGACATGTACAGAGGGAGATGCCACATGAACTTGAAGACAGTCATTTACAGGCCCAGGAGAGAGGCCTGGACCAGATCCTTCCCTCACAATCTCAGAAGGAACCAGCCCTGCCAACCATTTGATCTTGGACTTCCAGCCTACAGGACTGTGAGGCAATACATTTCTGTTGTTTACGCTGCCCAGTCTGTGGTGCTTTGTTACGGCAGCTGCAGGAAATGAATACAAGTGTCGGCAGGGAAACCCGGGCTCCCATGGCCCTGCCTCCTCTTCCAGGTGCCCCTTCTCTCAGTGGCAGTGGAGGTTAGAGCCAGGGAGACCCAGGAGAGGGCCGAGTGGCTCCCAGCCGCTTTCTCACTTCTTCCTATGCTCATGGATTTTTCAGATCTGGTTGAAAAGCAGATTCTGACTCAGTGGGTCTATGGTGGGGCCTATATTCCTTTCAGCTCCTGGGTGGGGCTGATGTGGCCCCATCGGAGTAACAAGGAATCTGGGTTCTGGTACTCGATTTGCTGCCCTTCAGACTTGCCTGCAGAGGAATGTCATGCTGGTTTCCTTGGGTCTGGGATGTGGCCTGGGTGTTGGCAATGTTTAAAGGCCCCTGGGTGAGTCTGATGTGCAGCCTTTGGGAGGAAGACACTCCCTGGGTGTTCAGGGGGCAGGGGGAGCAAAAGCATCTCCAGAGCCTGAATCTCGTCCAGTCTGGGACCCCTTTGTAAACATAGACAAATGTGAATACACTGGGAAGGTCCAGAAGGGAGACCACAGTCTCATGCACTGCGCTCAAAATGCCTCCCTTTTACTAGTCATGTGAACAAGTCACTGAAGTGCGTCCCCCACCCTGGGAAGAAGAGGATGAGGGCCCCATCCTGAGCATCTTCAGCTGTACCGTGACCTGCCTCTGGTCCACTGGGAAGAGCTCCCAGGACTGAACCAGAAGCTGTCCCAGAGGGAAACCCAGGGCCTGAAGGAATATCTCGGGTTCCCAGGGGCCTGACTTCATCCAGTGTGGAGTTTAAGCGCCTTGCAGCTTCATGGCATAGGCAGGCCTCCTGAGGGTGGGTCTCCAACCAGATGGGTTGTCCAGGTCTGTGCAGGTCTGGTGGTTTTGGCCCACCTGGGACAGCTCTGCTGGGTCATGTGAGCCCTGGAGCCCCCATGGAAAAGCTGCTGTGCCCCTTCCTTTGTCCACTGCTGATGGTATGGACCCTGCACCCTCATTGATAAATGCTTGCTCCGACGCTCCCTCAGAGTCAGCTTCCCAGAGGACCACCTGCTTTCAGGCTCTTTCCAAAGAAACCAGTGCCCTTGGGACTCTACTCCTGTGTGTCCTGTGTTGTGGTGAGTGTGGACTGCTGGGGGTCAGAGGACATGTGTACTTTATTTTTAAAATAAATTTATTTATTTACTTATGTTTGGCTGTGTTGGGTCTTCGTTGCTGCACACAGGCTTTCTCCAGTTGCAGCGAGCTGGACCACTCTTCGTAGCAGTGTGCAGGCTTCTCATTGTGGTGGCTTCTCTTGTTGCAGAGCACAGGCTCTAGGCACGCAGGCTTCAGTAGTTGTGGCAGGTGGGCTCAGTAGTTGTGGTTCACAGGCTCTAGAGTGCAGGCTCAGTAGTTGTGGCACACAGGCTTAGTTGCTCCACAGTATGTGGGATCTTCCCGGACCAGGGCTCGAACCCATGTTCCCTGCACTGGCAGGTGGATTCTTAACCACTACACCACCAGGGAAGTACCGACATGTGCACTTTATTTTATTTTATTTTTTTAACATCTTTATTGGAGTATAATTGCTTTACAATGGTGTGTTAGTTTCTGCTTTACAACAAAGTGAATCAGTTATACATATACGTACATTCCCATATCTCTTCCCTCTTGCATCTCCCTCCCTCCCACCCTCCCTATCCCACCCCTCTAGGCGGTCACAAAGCACTGAGCTGATCTCCCTGTGCTGTGCAGCTGCTTCCCACTAGCTATCTATTTTACATTTGGTAGTGTATATATGTCCATGCTACTCTCTCACTTTGTCACAGCTTACCCTTCCCCCTCCCCATATCCTCAAGTCCATTCTCTAGTAGGTCTGTGTCTTTATTCCTGTCTTACCCCTGGGTTCTTCATGACATTATTTTTTTCTTAGATTCCATATATATGTGTTAGAATACGGTATCTGTCTTTTTCTTTCTGACTTACTTCACTCTGTATGACAGACTCTAGGTCCATCCACCTCACTACAAACAACTCAATTTCATTTCTTTTTATGGCTGAGTAATATTCCATTGTATATATGTGCCACATCTTCTTTATCCATTCATCCAATGATGGTCACTTAGGTTGCTTCCATCTCCTGGCTATTGTAAACAGAGCTGCAATGAACATTTTGGTACATGACTCTTTTTGAATTATGGTTTTCTCAGCGTATATGCCCAGTAGTGGGATTGCTGGGTCATATGGTAGTTCTATTTGTAGTTTTTTAAGGAACCTTCATACTGTTCTCCATAGTGGCCGTATCAATTTACATTCCCACCAACAGTGCAAGAGTGTTCCCTTTTCTCCACACCCTCTCCAGCATTTATTGTTGCTAGATTTTTTGATGACGGCCATTCTGACTGGTGTGAGATGATATCTCATTGTAGTTTTGATTTGCATTTCTCTAAGATTAATGAAGTTGAGCATTCTTTTATGTGTCTGTTGGCAATCTGTAGACATGTGCACTTTAGCTACGGCAGCTGTGGCCAGACTGTCCTCTGGACTCCACTGCTTGTCAGTGAGGGTACCTGGCCCATCCCCCCTGATCCCTCCAGTACGTGGCGGCTTCCCAAGGCCTGAGGCAGGAGAAGAAAGGACTCTGTCCCCAGAGAGTCCGCAAGCCTGCAGGGGTTGGGGTGAGGGTCACAGGCAGGAGGGGAGCACCATGCTAACCTTGTGTCCCCTGCTCACCTGAGTGCGGGCTGAGGACACAGTGCTGTGTAAACAGGGGCAGATGTGGGCAGGCGGCCTGGCCAGGACTGGCTGTTCCTGCCCTGAGGCTCTCTTCCTCTCTGTCCCCTCAACTTCCCCACCTGCACGGACCAGGCTTTGGTCACATCATCCCAGCAAGAGCACAGGTCCCTGGGAGTCACTGGGGCATCCCGGGAAAAACCACCTGCGAACACCGTGTGCCTGTGTGTCCGCTCCTCTGTTTCCCATGGTGGCCTGTAGGCTCAGAAATGCTGACCTTAGAGGAGTACTCTCATTCAGAGAATCCGACGTCAGATGTGATTGCATCTGTGTAAAGAAGGCCCATGTGCCCAACAGCCTGCCAGGGCACCACAGCCCCCATCCTCTGAGACAGCACTGGGCCCCTGCTTCTAGGTTAACCAGAGAACTGGGGACCGGCTGAGGCACCTGACTTTGATCTCTGAACGGCTGTGTTTAACAACCTAGAGACATCCTGCCTTCATGGCCATGGGTTCTTTCTCTGGACCCAGCAGTCACCCTGACTCTGGCCAGCCAGGACAGTGGGCGCAGCGGTGGAGGGGAGGCAGACGTCAGAAGTCACCTGGACAAAAGGGGGCTGTGCTAGAATCTGCTAGAGTCCAGTATTCCTTTCCCTGATCCCCGGGTTCGGCCCACCCTACACGGCCCTGCAGGCTTTTCACAGATAGGACCAGGCACTGGTGTGACATCATCCACAGGGAGACACTGAGCCTCTGGGAGCACTGGAGGAGGCCAGGCTCACCTGGAGAAAGTGCCCAGGCATTGGTGGTTGATGTCTAACAGCCACTGTGTTCACCTGTTGGTGTCGGGCACAGGCCGTCCGGGGTGGGGGAGCAGGCAGATAAAGGCACTGGAAGAGATTTCCCGAGGTTCCTGCCCACATGGACAGGATGAGAGGATGGACAGTCACGGGTGGCTCCCTGGCTGTCATCAGGGCCTCTCCATGTGGATTTGCCCAGCCAGATCTGGCGGGGATTGTGCGCAGTCCAACCACTGTGTTCTGGCTTTGCCCTCTGACCCTAGGAGGTCTTGGTCATCCCAAGGTCAACAGTTTTAACCCCACCCTGCAGGACCCCAGGGTGGAGTCGCCTCTGCTCTCCAGCCCCCTCCCAAGGAAACAGCTCAAGGGCTTTGGAGGTCAAAGATAAATGTCACCCTGCCACCCATTGTCATCCTTCCTCAGAGGGACAGAGGAACCCTGGGAGGGCTGAGAGACAGGTTTATATGTGGGAATTTTCAAAATCTGGGATTCAGCCAGGGGTACGTGTGTGTGTGTGTGTGTGTGTGTGTGTGTGTGTGTGTGTGTGTGAGAGAGAGAGAGAGAGAGAGAGATAAAGAACTAGAGAAGAGAGAAGATGAAAAGGCCAGCAGAAGGTTTTCTATAGCCCAAAGAAGGCCCAGAGGCAATACCTAGGGAAACGCCCCAGGTAGTATTTTGTTCTAGTAAAAGTAAATTCCAGCGTCCTAGGGAAGGACCAATGCGGAAGTAGGAGCCTGGAACTTGGGATGATTTTCCCCATAACCTGTCTGTGGCCTGTGGAGTTGGACCAGACTCCAGTTCCCAGTGGCCCTCCCAGGGAGCCCTGGAGAAAACCACCTTCTCCCTGGCACTGCTTTAGCTGTTAAACCAGTAATGATCATCACACCTGCATCTGGGGCTTCCTGGGGAGGAGCTGATGAGACACTAGGGGCAGGAGGGGAACCAGGTATGGGACCCTGGTTTCTGCCACCCAGAGCTCACAACCCCTTGGGCCCACAAGCCTGTCAGACTGTTTCTCAAGCTGTCTGACAAGGTCCACAGACACCAGCTCTGGGTCCCTCCAGGTGTGTGATGGCAGTTCTATGCAGTTCATGTTCGGGGATCACCAACCTGGCACATGTGTGGTCCCCTGTGAAGCCACCAAGTGACAGCTTGATCAGCTCATGCTGGGCCCCTAGGCACCCTGTTATAGTGACCTAATGAACTAGGGGGACCAGGGCAGAATGACGATTCCTAAGTGAGCCTTATTCCTGAAACCCTGGCGGGGAGGGGCCCTGTCCTCTGGGATCTAACAGCCCCCAACCTGCTAGGGTTGAGTCCACCTGTGCCAGGGCCATGCCCAGGGTAATTTCTAAGAGTCGGCAGTGTCCTCTCCAAGTAAAATCCTGGCCCTCTGCTGCAGGAGCTGCCTCCAAGGGGGATTCATTTCATTGGGTTGAACCTCTTTTAAGAGATGGGAGGGGAGGAAAAGAAGGGAAAGACGGGAAGGATGACCATCCCATCGAGTCAACATAGGTGGTCTGGCCTGACCTTGGCAGGAAGGCAGCAGGCTCGCTGGGCCCCTTCCACAGGCATGGCTGACACAGGGGAGCCCTTTGCTGCAGGACGGGCACCGCATGTGGCTGCTCCCCAAGCATCCACTAGGTGGCAGCATGACACCTGGGCGAGAGCTTGCCAGTCTTGGAGACAGTGATTTAGGTTCCACCTATTTTCACAAAAGCCTGAAATTTGCCAACTGGATGCAGTATTGGAAATCACATTTCGGCAGGTAAAAAAGATGTAGTAAGTGATTTATTTTAGAAGTAAGTGGTTGGCATCTGGCTACTCAATTCAGGGAAGCAATTTTTAATCTTTGCCATTATGTATTGAGGGCTGAAAGGGAATTGGAAAGGTTTCTTATGTTCTCTTGTTAAAGATCTGCTTGGTGCATGTTCATTCCTGCTGGCCTGAACTCGAGGTGGGCTCATTTTGAGGTGGGATGCCGAAAGTTTGAGCTGGAAGGGCCCTTCATCCAGGCTTGTTCATCTGCAATCTAGAGGCCTTGGGAACTGAAGGACATACCACGTATTCCTGGAGAAGGCCACTTGGACATCAGAAAGACTTGGGTTCCTTAATTCGGGTTCGAATAGTCCAAGCCTTTGATGAAAAGAAATCTAAAAACAATAGGTTTACTATGTAGTCAACAAGGTTTGGATGCAGGTTCTAAGGGGGTGACACAAAGGATCCCAGGTCTAATCCAACCTGTTTTACAGAGGGAGCAACTAAGCCCCCAAAATGGGTGTGTATTGAGCCCGTGGACCTCATAACTGCTTGTTTGGCGCTCTCTCCACTCTGCCTGGGTCACAGAGCCTCAGTGAGTGGAGGAAATCACATTGCAGGGCTGAGCTGTCTTTTCTTGATTCCCAGACATGGAGCGAAGCCAAGGATGAGGCACCTTCTTGACACACCCCCAAAATGTTTGAGAAATGTCAAGAAGATGACAGGTGATTCTTCTAGGTTGGAGAAAAGAGATGCATTTCTACATATTCTTTTGCTTCCTTTTAGTTAACTGACAACTGGCCTATGGAAAGTACTACACAGAGGGCAGGGATTTAGACCCCAGATAAATGTGTTTTGTCCTCCAATTTCCCCTACACTTGGGCACATCACCATGAAAAATTTCAAGCGACCTGCTTGGGAGCTGAGTCTCAACCCTCTCACCACAGCTCCTCCAGGCAAAGTTCCAGTCCATGCATGGGGAGATTCAGCTTGGGAAGTAAGCTTTTATGTTCCAACCAGTGCATCATGACTTATCACATGTTTCTGCAGCATGAGAGGGTGAGGTTAGACTTAGAACTTATGCACAGGCTGAGGAATGTGCCGGAGAAGGAAAAGGGCAGGCTTTGATGGCAGTGGGTAGAGACTCCTCAAACTTTGGCTCCCAGGCATCTACAGAGCTGGGCCCTGCACAAGGAGTCCAAGTGGTCCTCAGCACCCAGGAGCAACTCTGGAACCAAGTTCCAAAGGTGGACCTGTAAGAGCAAGGGCAGCTACCACATGATCCTCGCTTGCCCAGGCTTCCCAGGATGGAGGGCTAAGGACCTCTCCATCCACGTGGACCCCAAGGCTGGGGGGTGCCTTGTGCCTGGGGTTCCCTGCTATAACCCAGGGCCAAGCTCGGGCCTGGCACCCTTGGATGGTCCAGAGTGATTCTCCAGACCTCAGGCCCAGCACAGAGCCTGCTGCTATGGCATAGATGCTGCCTGACCTACATCACCCACTCCCACAGGAGTAGAACAGCCTTCATGGAGTGGGTTTGTCAATATACACTTGTTTCTGTTTTTAAATGTCTGGGCTTGGAGATTTTATTGTGCACCTTCTCTTTCCAACCACAGAGAGAACGATTAAATAAGATCCATTCCCTCATCCCTCACTTATCCCCTTAACCCTTTATCCTCTAAGGCAAGTCCCTAACCACACAGACAGAAGCACCATCAGGGGAAGTCATTTTCTGCAACCATCTTCAGCACATGGATAGTTTAAAGGCATTTTAAAAGTCTAAATTGATGGCTGCCACTGCCCCCCACATGTGGTTTCCCCCTTTCACATGGTTAGTGACCCTTCTGGAAGTTTAGCTGTGTTAGAAAGACAAGATTTCCCCTTCGAAGTCATTTTGCATTTCATTCTGAAGGTGGGCAGAGCGGACTCACCCTACACTTTGCATTTCCCTGCACATGGGCTTCAAATTCGACCAAGAGCTGTGAGCACCTGGGTGAGGGACTCACTCCTCCCTGGGGCCAGCCCTTTTCAGCCAACAGCAGCTTTCCAGCTCCACACGCTGTTGACCTAGCAGAGTGGATCAACTCTGCTGTGCATTAGAATCAGGACCCTCTCGCCCCGTCTCCCAGCTGCAACCTGTCACCTCCCCATAAGCCTTACGGCCTGCACCATCTGCTTGCATGAGGATTTACAGACTGCGTTCTGCCCAGCAGAACAGAGTCCGTGGTTGAATTCTTATGGAAACCTGTGTCAACTGGTTTCCTAACAGAGATCCAGAAAGCACATTTAAAATGCACAGAATGCCTGCATCACAGGAACCTGTTCACGTGACCCCTGACGTCTTCGGGGTCCTTGGCCCGGCACCACCCTTCACACCTGCCCAGCGAGGGCGCCTGTCTGCCCGCCCTGGCCTCACTCTCTGGCCTGAGGTCTTCCTGCTGGAGAAGTCGGCCCACTCCTCTTTCCCCATAAATCTTCCCTTCCTTCCACTGCCGAGCGCCCACTCCCTCGCATTCCCTCTGGTCTCACAGCCCCTGTAACACGATGTACCATCCAGTTGGAGGTGTGTGTTTTGTGGACGTTTGGCTGTAAGTCCTTTGAAGCAGGAGTTGCATTCCATTCCTTCCTGAGCTTGGACCAGAGCAGCAAGGACGGTGCTGAGTGTGCACCTAGTGGGTGAGCCAACACCCCTGGTTGACTGGACTTTTTCCCAATGCTTTGTTGCTCTGCATCCCTCCTCCTGGACAGCTCCACTGGGTTTGCTCATTAGTGCCTCTACTAGGGGATGAAGAGGACGGGATGAAAGGCAGAACCCTGACTGACCGTGTCATTCACCAGCTCCTAACATTGCACAGGAGTTTGCTTGGCCAAAGTGAATGGTTGGTATATTTCTGTATTTGAAGAGCCAAGGGAGAAATTTCCACTGCTGTGTGTGTCTGTGTGTCTGTGCATCCGTGTGTATGTTTGTGTATCTACCGATGTGTATATGTTTATGTGTATGTCTGTATATGTGCGTGTCTGTGTATATATATAAGTATGTGTCTGGGTGTGTCCATGTGTGTCTGTGCATATTTGTGCATGTGTGCCTATGTATGTATCTGTGTAACGTATATTAATGTATGTGTGTTGTGTGTGTCTATAGGTATCTGTGTGTGTCTGTATGTCTGTGGATGTGTCTCTGTGTGTCTGCCTGTAGATGTGTGTGTGTGTGTGTGTGTGTGTGTGTGTGTGTGTGTGTGTGCTGTCTACCAGCGCATGAACACAGGGCGTGAACTCAGAGTTAGTCCTGGCCATCCTCTGACATGGAAAATGGCAGTCGGCCTCCACTACCCACTTCATCTTCCTGGGCTTTCTGCTGGGCCCAGACGTCCAGGTGCTGGAGCAGTGGGACGCTTTGTTCCAATGTGTTCTCGAGCTGCAGCCCACCACCCACAGCCCCATGGAGACAGCCCAGCTGAGTTGCGTCTCTGCACATCCCAGAAAGCAGCCCTGCTGCTTCTGTGAGGAGACAGCCCTAGGAGTTTCACAACCAGCCTGCTTACTGCCCCAGGACGCTGGCTTCTCCACCTCCTTTGCTTTCTAGACCAGATGAAGACAAGATGCAGGCTGGGCCACCTGGCTGTTCAGAGTGGGGAGCCCTGGGAAGGGGACCCCTCTGTGCCCACATCCCAAGTGGTCAGCAAAGGAATCCTTACCCAGCTCGGCCATCACTTGTCCTGGTCACTTTCATTTCTTGTAAATGAGCTCTTCTTTTTCTCTTTGGAAACCTCAAAAATTCCCCTTTACCTTTGAAATTCCAAAATAAACATGTTTAAAATGTATTCTGCTGTGAATTTGTCAGGCCTTTTAAACGGGGGCCAGCTACCTCATTCACAGGACCTCATGCAAAATTTAAATGGGGGACCCTTTTTCAAAACATGGGAAAACAGCATACTTAAAGGTACCAAAGTATAAAGCTTTCCTTTCCTTCACAGTCTTTCTTGACTAGCCATGGTGTTTTTATTTAATGTTGCTCCAAATAAAGAAAAGTTGAAATTTTAAATTGTTAGTGTGCATTTTAGCATTCACCTTTATATTGTGCAATGCCAGTTTTAAATGCAAATAAAACAGCG
Organism: Lipotes vexillifer; assembly: GCF_000442215.2. Classification (NCBI taxonomy): domain Eukaryota; kingdom Metazoa; phylum Chordata; class Mammalia; order Artiodactyla; family Lipotidae; genus Lipotes; species Lipotes vexillifer. Next base: position 3,110,819 of record NW_006769482.1, read on the forward strand.
TTTTAAGTCACATGAAGAACCATTGAAATTACGTAGCTTATTTTGTACCTCATACATGCAGGTGTATTTCATTCTTACCAGAACAATAGAAACACTGCACAAAACTAACTCAAGTAGTTTTAGTTCACTTATTGACACTTCGGCTTGGTGAGGAGAAAGGAAGGACTGAATAAGAAGGTGCTTCCCAGGCTTCCCTGGTGGCGCAGTGGTTGAGAGTCCGCCTGCCGATGCAGGGGACATGGGTTCGTGCTCCAGTCCGGGAAGATCCCACTTCCCTGGCGGCCCAGTGGTTGAGAGTCCGCCTGCCGATGCAGGGGACACGGGTTCATGCCCCGGTCTGGGAAGATCCCACATGCCGCGGAGCAGCTAGGCCTGTGAGCCATGGCCGCTGAGCCTGCGCGTCCGGAGCCTGTGCTCCGAACGGGAGAGGCCACAACAGTGAGAGGCCTGCGGACCGCAAATAAAGAAGGTGCTTCCCTTTCCTGCTGTGTCATCATCACTTTAGAGTAAGTGTTCGGCTGATACAGGGATGTAAACAGGTGAGAGAAGCTAGGCCGCGGTGCCTTGGTTGTTCTTGTTGCTGAGAAGGCCACTGCCTTCCATTTGCATTAGAAGCAAATTCTGGGTCAAGTGAAGAGTGTGGCTCCTCAAGCTGTCAGCGCCCCCCTCCCTCGGCTATAAAGGTACACACTTACCTGTACATGATTTGAGTTTTGCTGAATAAACTCCACACATCCTGGGTGCATAGGAACTCTATTTATGGGGTGCTGTGAACTCGAATCAGGCAGCAAAAAACCGGCAGACATTAGTTCTGCATGATGTCTGCTCTGCTCACAGGCACGCTTCATTATCCCACCAGACCTCACCTACAAAACACAAGTTCAAAGCTTAAATTATTAACGATTTCAAGTTGGTGACATCAGGGCATTAAATCAAGTGGAGGGCCTTCTGAGCAGAGGGCCCCGTGTGACTGCAAAGGCCACACAGCAGTGAGGCTAGTCCTGCTTAGAACTGAAAAAACTCTGATAAATGTTCTTCTATTTGTTAATTGATTATTTTCCTCCCTGGATTCTCTCTGTTTTCCTAGAACTCTAGGAAAATAAGTAATGAGACTTCTGATTCTCTCATTTATGTGTCCATTTTTCTCTCTTATTCTGATTTCTTTGTCCTCATGAACAGTCTGCAAGAAATGCCTGGTCTTTCAGTTGCACTAATTCATTCCTCAATCATGTCTATTTTGCTACTGAGCCTATTGATATTGTAATTAGCAATTATTTTTTTGATTTTCCAATTTCCCTAGTTCTTTTTCATAACAAACTCTTCGTGTTTTATAGATAGTTTACATTCTCTAATTTCCTTGACTATATTAATTATAATTACCTTCAAGACTTTGCTGTATGGCCTTTTTCCACCTGTTGAATTGGATTGCCACTTTTTCATAGTGTTCATTTTTCTCTGATGTTTGACAGCTCTCGGCTATCTGCTGATCTTTCTGTTTGGGAGTCCTTGATCAGCATGTTTCTCTGTGCCCGGTTTTCTCCTTTGTAAAATAACGACCTCAAGTAGAACAGTGGTTTTCAACTCTTGTTAGCTTTGGTAAATGTTGTCAAATGATAACTTATTTGTGGAAGCACAGTGTATAAATGGAGACTGTGTGGCAATAATCCCAGCAGATGCCAACCCTGGAGACATCACCTTGGAAATCCCTCCTGCAGCCCCACCTCAAGATGGACTTTGGTGGGGCTCCTGGGCCACGTGTCTCAGTGACCACAGCCTGGACCCGGTGATCCAGATGTTCATTTCAAACTCAAATATTGTGTGATTCCTTGTAGGGGAACACCCAGACTTGAAATCTGTGAAATCCCTTCCCACACATTCATTGGGGAGTGTTTCTAGAAATGGAAGCATCCCCCTGGCGGGTACACTCGTGGTGACTTGAACACCATCACACTTCAGATGGGAACAAACCTCCCACGAGCAGCTCCCAGATACAGTCTCAACAAGGATAGCTGCACATAACAGTGTTGATGTAAGTCACCAGGGAACACACAATTCTGCTTCTTTTCTTTAAGTGGACCTCCTGATTCAAAGGATACATTTCCAGAAAGGACTGGGCTAAGCTCCAATCTTGGCCTCTGTGTAAAATATCAAAGTAGATGCTATAAATCAGTACATTCTCAGCATTCGATCATAAAAAAGACAAAACTGCCTTTTTGGCTTGACCCCATGCTGCTCTTTCCCAGAACCCGTGCAGAGCAAACGCCAGGTGCGACGGGGCTTTGTGGACCTGTGATCCGGTTTCTGGTCTAGAAATAAGTCAAAGCACCAATGTGGAAATACCTGCTGTTCTTAAAATAGGTCTGTGTGTCTCAGTGTTTTTTTTTTTTTTTTTCCTTAAGTTCACTTGAGATTCAGCAAAAGAAATGAGGAAGTGAAATTTTTGAATTGGTTTGTCTTCTTTTATCTCAAAGAGGATGGTTCTTCTTTTAAGGGTTTCTGACAGGGAAATTTTCACATGAATCAAACTAATAACAGCAACAACAACAACAACAAATCCTGGATTATAACCTCAAAAGAAGTTTGCCACTGGAAACCCATTTCCTTGGCTCTGGGAGGTTTTCAGCTCTCATCCTCTCCCTGGTTTTTCCTCCAAGATCCCTGGGACCAAGGGCTGCCCCTCATACCTCTGCTTCTTCTTACACTCTGAACTCTTTGTCCTTCTGAAGAGATTCTGGAAGAACCCTGGATCTTTGACTTCAAGTGCCAAAATGCTCTTGGGGATCTTCACTCTTCTGGATAATCTGGAGTCCTAATGTTGAAAACAACAATAACAATATTTTTTTGTTTTTTTTCCCCTTTTGTCAGCCACCTCAAAGCCATGATCCCACGAGAGGGGAGCATTTGGGGATCCCACTGCTGTCTGTGCTGGCCATCCCCTCCTATCCCCAGCTTGTCACTTACAGCCCGTGGAGAGGAAACATAGACCAGACCTCCATGCAGGAGGGAAGTGCCACTGAAGGAGGAAAGCAGTGTCTGTAAGGGCCTCTCCTTTCCAAAGGCCCACGTGGATCTTTTGACCTGCTTGCCCCACAGCAGATGCAGCCCTTGATTGTTTATTTTATTTTTAAATCTGAGATACACACACACACACACACACACACACACGCAAATGGAGCACATTTCTGAAGTGCACAATTTGTTGAAGGCTCACTAACTGTTCAACCCACGCATCCAGCCCCAGAACAAGAGCAGATGTCAGTAGCACCGTGGAAGGATCACCTGGTTATGGCCAGGCCCGGGGCCATTGTTACCCTGACTTCCAACAGCACAGCTTAGTTTCCCTTCATTTTGTTCTTTGTACAAATGGAATTATACTTTCCTGTCCAGCTTCTTTGGCTCATGCTGCACTGGCAAGATTCTCCTCTGTGTTGTCTCATGAGCTTGTAGATCACCTCGTCCTCATTCTGGAAGGCGTTCCCTCACTGGGAAGGGTGGGGATGTCAGGTGATGTATTGGTGCATTCCTCTGCTGCGGGGCACTTGTGTGCTTATTCCCACTCGCTGGGGGTGAGCGCTGATGCTTTCAAGAGTATTTTCAGGTCGAAACAGCTGCTATTGTCTAAAGAATTTGAGAAACAAACCAAACCCAGCCCCACTAAATGCACAATTCAGTCCGTACACGAAGAGGCATAAAAGCTGCTTCTAGATCCCTGGATTACTGCCCTTTCCCCCTTTCTCTGGGGCAGGCAGTGTTGACTGAGCTTATAAAGATCTTAACACAGAGATAGCTGGTGATAACTGGGAAGCTGCTCACCAAACCCCACCTTTGATTTGCTGGAAGATCTCATCAGAAAAGGAAGGATAATTGGGTAGGAGAGGGGAGAAAGGAGAAGCAGATGACATCATTCAAAAGGAACATTTTCTTTTTAGAAAAACCTGTATGCTTGACTCCACAGATGTCTCCAATCTAGAAGGTTGTGAAAAACATATTTGATCACTTTACCTTGTCCCACTATGAAGAAAGTGGGAGTAGGCCACTCATTCTCTCCTCAAAAAATCTCCTTGGATTGAAGGAGGTTGGAGTTGGCAAGGGGTCAATGTCATGAACCTCCAGAAGATGCCACGCCATCCAAGGAAGACCAGGGACATGCCACTTAGAAACTTCTAACCAGAAGTCAAATTTCCCCACTTGGATGGAGTAAAGTAAATCTCAGAGGATTTTGACATTGGAGAATTCAAAAGTTTGGATGTTCATGTTCTTGGTTTGGTGCTAATATAACGTGATATTGCTGCTTCTGTTGAATGCATATTAACTACATGGTATTATCTTGTATTTTCAGGCTCCAGGGCATTTTTTTCCCCAAGAAAACACTATTTCATAAATTCATTCAATGAACAAAAAAGTAAATTATTCTGTTCAATGAGGGAGAAGTTTCTGTTCTCAGATTCACCTGGCCTCCAGCTGGAAATTTGCTTGAGTTCCGAGATGCAATTCACTCTTTACCACCCCCAAGGGTAGCTGCCTTGAGTCTCAGGTCCACAGCCAGGTCCCGCCTGTCCCAGGAGATCCACTGTGTGAGCAGGTGCCCCTTTATGCAGGAGGCCAGCTCCCCTCTGAGGGGTGTTAGATGGTGCAGGCTTACCCCGGGCCAATAGCAACATCCCCCAACTACCCTGATGTGGTGCTTTCCTCAGTCCAGACCTTGCTGGGCAGCCTCACCCCAGGTCAGATGGCTCAGGGCTTGCAGGCTGCTTGAGAATTTTCTGGTCAGGGTCTGTCTTGTCCAAGTCTCCCCATGTGATCCACAGCTACCTGTGTCCCTGTCACTGCAACACTGTCAGTTGCTCTCCATTGACTCCAAGACAGAGTATCGAATGACCAACAGAGGGTAGAATATTTTCAGATTTAAAAAAAAAGAAGCGTTTTGATTTTTTCTGATTTCCAAGCCAATACAGACAGGTGAGACAAGGTGGTGGTGCTGCAGAAGGTTTGAGAAACTTCTTTCCTTCTAAACCAGCTTCCTTCTAAACTGAAAGCCCCCAAGTGAAAACAGCAGAAGGGGTACCAGCTATGTCAGAACTGAAGAAGGGCTAAAACCATCCACCAGATCAGAAGAATCTAGGAAAATCATTCAAATCTTGTCCCTAAATACATCTTCAGGGAAGGAAGTAACAGAAATCTCTTATGTGGTGTTCACCCAGGGCCCGTCAGAGATGGTAAAACCTACCCAAAATGCACAAGATTGTTTCTCTCGACTCAGGAACTGAGTTGATTGCCCAGACATAACTTCTTCTAACTGTGCACAGGATTTGTGTATAATAAAAAGACAAAATCAAAAAGAGGAAAGAGGAGGCAGAGGGCTGACACACATTTGAGAGCCCCCTCCCTTACCATGTGGCAGAAGCTTGCCCCGGCCCGGACCTCCCACAGGAAAAGAACCTGCAGTGTTAATAGCTGTGCTTTTCTTCCCTGTGTTCTCAGGTCCCTTCTTCTACCCGACAGACATGTTCTCCAGAAGGATGGTTGTTATGGAAGGAATTTATCAAAAAGAAAGAGCCCCATGTACAACCTTTGGTCTCTAACAGGAAGCCCACTTTGAGACAATAGTATTAAAAGGCAAGCTTTCAATCTGCCAGAAAAGAGCATTTGGACATTAAAAAAAACAATCATTTAAAAGGATTTGAAAACCCAAAGACTAGTGAGCAGGTCATTGTGCTCTCCCTGAATAATAGATTGAATAGGTAACAGGTGAATAACTGGCCTATCCAAGGCTAGGGTGAGGTGGGAAAATGGAGGGCTGCCCAGGGTTGTGGTCACAGCATCAGAGAGAGGAGGCTGCTGGGCCCTGTGGGACATGAAAGGACAGGGTTGCAAGTAGCCAAGGCAGGGCTGCCAGCCTTGAGGGAGGGGAGTCAATGCTTGCCAACTTCCATCTCATCCAGTGAGCCTGGAACACATATTCCATGAAGAGGAGTGACATTAGCAGCTTCCTGGCTGCTGACCAGCAGGGCACCCCTCAACTGACCTCATGTTGGCTGTCCCACAGGAGTGACCCTCAGGTTTGCCTGAGGATCATCCTCAACTTTTCTCAGTAACCCCATAAGGCCCAGACAATTCTGAGTCCCCCAGAACAATGGTGAGGCCCCAGGAACCTGGAGATCATAGCTATGCATAGAAGGTTAATTTTATGTGTCAATTTAGCTGGACAATGGGACACCCAGGTATCAGCTTAAACATGATCTTGGGTGTGTCTGTGAGGGTGTGTCTGGATGAGATTAGCATCTGGATTGGTGGATTGAGGGAAGCAGATTGCCCTCCCCGATGTGGAGGGCCTCGTCCAATCAGGTGAAGGCCTGAGTAGAACACAAAAGCAGAGGAAGTGGGAATTTGCTCCCTGTGCCTGACTGTCATGGAACCATGACATGGTCTTCTCCTGCCCTTGGAATGGGACCATCAGTGCTCCTGGCTTTCAGACCTGCAGACTCAAACTGCACTACACTGTCAGCTCCCCTGGGTCTCCAGCTTGCAGACAGCAGAGAATAGGACCTCTGAGCCTCCATTACCATATGGGCCAATTCTTCATAAATCCCTTTATCTCTCTCTCTCTCTCTATCTCTCTCTCCATCTCTTATTGGTTCTGTTTCTCTGGAGAACCCTGACTAATAGAGTCTCTATCACTTGTCTGCTGGTGGAAAAGAAGATCTGATTTAGTTGTCTCTGTTTGTTTTTTTAAATTTAATTTAATTAATTAATTTTTTATACAGCAGGTTCTTATTGTTTCTCTAAATAGAACAATGATCAGTTCTCTCCTCCTCCCACCATTCCTCCATCCTTTCGCTCCCTTGGAGGGAAGGGGCAGAAAGGAGTTGAAGCAGAGGAATAATACCAAGCTCATTGTCATGGGTGGGTTGGTTAAATTCTTTATGGGTCAGGGTAGCCAAGCTTAAGCCTTCACTCTGGAGCCCCACCCAGCAGCTGCCAAAAGGCCTCTGAGATCCCTGTAGGAAAAGGGGGACAGGAAGGTAAACCTGGAAGGCTGTGCAGCAAGAGTGTTTGTTGTATGGCAGTGCTTGCTACTGGGGCTGAGATGGGGGCCCACGCGTGCACATGGGGATGAGGGCACAGGCCAGAGGGCCGACTGATGCAAGATGGGGATCTGGAGAGGTGAGTGGTAATTTTTTTTTTTTTTGCGGTACATGGGCCTCTCACCGCTGTGGCCTCTCCCGCTGCAGAGCGCAGGCTCAGCGGCCATGGCTCACGGGCCCGACCGCTCCACAGCATGTGGGATCTTCCCAGACTGGGGCACGAACCCGTGTTCCCTGCATCGTCAGGCAGACTTTCAACCACTGCGCCACCAGGAAAGCCCACGAGTGGTAATTTAATAGAGTTCCCCAAAACAGACCCTGATTTGTGCAGAGTCAGTACATTGGGCAACACTCTCAGGATCAGTCCCTGTGGGGAATGAGAGAACAGGACCTGACAGAGGGAGAATTTGAACTCTGGAAGCAGCCCCAAGGAAGGGTGTCACAGGGGACCTTCAGTCTTGCCCCAGTGGAGGAAATGGAGACGGGCTTCAGTGCTCTCTGAGCAAGTGCACTGGCGCAGCCCCAGGGCAGGGCTGTCTCTGGGCGAGGAAGCTCCTCCTGGCTGAGGCGGTCCTGGGGAGGCCTCAGCTAGAGGCCTGCAGGAGTTTGGGGGTCTATGTGGGGGTCTGTGTGGAGCTCACAGGGTCCAGCACTGGAGGGAACAGTCAGAGTCCTTGATAGGCCAAGGCTGGAGGTCCACGAGCAGTAATTCTTGTATAGTTCTGGAACCACCAGGGCAGAAAATTCCAGAAGTGCCAATCAGCAGTACATCTATGGATGTAAACCAGGATCTGGGCTTTGGAATAAAGACATGTGGTGTGAGAGTTTAATGACACAGTGACAGTTGCAACTTAGCAATAGAAAAAGCAACAGTTTGTGTAATATATCACGTATATTTCAGGACAACCATATGCATAAAAACCAAAAAGGGCATGGATGTCTGTCCCAGTCAGGGTCCAGTGGAGCAGGCCTGGCACATTTACACCCAGAACAGATCATTGCTAACACTCACCGCCTCAGTAAGATGTAACTCTTGTCCATGATAATCATGAAATGAAATATAGTTCACATATGAACCCAAATCTGAACTTAACAAACAAAAATACTGCAGTCACAGTTCCAACTTATATCACTGTTTGGAATTTTAAACACAAACAAACATGCCAACTGGTCACCTTGAGGAACACGGTTCTGTTTCTTCATTTTTTTCCATCACTGAGGCACCCTGGTGAATTTCCGATCTACTGTTTTTTGTTTTGTTTTGTTTTGTTTTGTTTGCGGTACGAGGGCCTCTCACTGTTGTGGTCTCTTCTGTTGCGGAGCACAGGCTCCAGACACGCAGGCTCAGCGGCCATGGATCAGGGGCCCAGCCACTCCACGGCATGTGGGATCTTCCCGGACCGGGGCACGAACCCATGTCTCCTGCATCGGCAGGCAGACTCTCAACCACTGTGCCACCAGGGAAGCCCCCGATCTAGTGTTTTGATGCAGGAACACGTAGCCCCCTAGAGCTGGGGACCCCAACTGTGCCTGAAGTGAGCTTGAATGGTCAGAGCCCTTAAGAACGTGCTTTCACAGCCAGTGTGTAGCTGTATCTGAGTGTCCAGGACCAAGAATCACCAGGGGTCCTCTGACTCACTACAGCACTTATTAAAAGGTTGAAAATGACCACCTTCTCATATGCAGCTGATGTCACATCACCGAGGCTCCAGGAACTGCAGCAGTGCTTCAAGACCTGCACCAACAGAGATATTTTGGGAAAAGAGTATGTCATTACTGACACTGTTTAGAATTCCCAGTGCGTGGTGACAAAAAAAAATTTTAGTACATCATTTTTAGATTCTCTGCGGTCAGTGACTACCCACATTGTCTGTACCAGGGCAACAAGCCCCCACCCCACTCCCTGTCCTTGGTACGCCACTGGCATGGTGCTTCTTCCCATGTAGAATGCCAGCATGACCTGGCTCTTTCAGCAACTTTATAATAAATTTTTGCCCCAAAGTTTCACTAAACTTGAACCTGGCATCTCCAAAACAGAACAACATGTCTTGAGAATGAAAGCTGAAATGATTCAGAATCATGACCTTTGTAAGCCAGAAAACTTCCTTCCCAGTGTCTAGCAGTATATGTGTGTGTGTGTGTGTATGTGAGAGAGAGAGGGAGAGAGGGGCATACGTGGGGTGGCGGTGCAAATGTATTTGAGGGTGTGAGTGTGAGGGTGTGTATGTGAATATGTGTTGAGGGTATGAGAGTGTGTGTGTGGTGTGTGTGTGTGTGTGTGTGTGCACATGCGCACGCGTGCACATACGCATTTGCACGTTAGATGTCACTGGGGAACCAAGGCTATGAGGACAGGGGCGGGAGGATGAGCTGCCATAGGAAGCATGCATTCAATAAGCATCTCCGGACCTTGCTTACTCTTCTACTAAATGGGGATCATAATTGTACCTGAAAGCCAGGAGGTATAAGAATGCAATGAGAAAATCCTCCTGAAGGAAAGAGCTCAGGAAAAGCTATCCCTGTAACTCCAAGACTCAAAGCATCTCTATGCCGCTCTGCTAGGTCTCCACAAAGACACAGAGACCACCAACTGGGGAACCCGCCTCATTGTCCCATGTCCAGGGCCTTTCCCCTGAGCATGCCCAGGATGTGAGGTTGTCATGGTGCTGCTGCATCAACCACGTTCCACACAGGCCTGGTGAGGTGACTCATGACACGGGTGGTTCACACAAGGAGAGCAAGGTTTCTCCGATCTTGGAGGACTGAGAATTAGACAGGTACAAGCCTAATTTAACCATGAAATCAGTCCAGAAATCAGGTCATTACATTTCTATGGAATTTTCTACCTCTGGATTAGGAAACTAACCCTATTATGATGTAACGATGTAAGGCATTTCTAGAAGGCAAAGATACAATAACTGCTGACATGAATTGAATGTTTGCTATGTGCCTTCTCAAGATACCACCAAATTCTGTCTTAGTTCAGCTGCCCCTGTGAGCAGATGCTGAGACAGGGTCTGGAGAGCGGGCAGTTTATCTGGGAGGTGGTCTGGGAGGTTCCTTGAGGGAGAGGGAACGTGATAGGGGCAGAAATGAGGCCATCAGTTTTGCACCAATGAACAGACATTGCTTGGCAACTGGGCTCAGTCCCCCCAGGGCCCTCTGAGTCACAGCCTAAACCGTGCCACCAAATTGGCCTACCATGGAATGGAAACACTGGGGACCATCTACTCATTGCTTTGCTTGTTGGCTGAGGTTAACTCCTTGGGAAGTTGAATAGCCAGCACTCTGGTTGCCCTGCACAGGCCCTGAACAAGCTCCTGGGGCACCAGGGAAGGCCCTCAGACACTGAGGCAGAGCAGGGTCCAAGTGGGGTGCTGTAGGATAAGAGGACACTGTCTGTCTTGGTTGCAGTTAATTCAGGTGGACTATGGTAGATTAAACTTGACCATAAATTTTTGCTACATCTTCACTGATACATGGAATCTGGGTACTTACCTTCCTGAATTCCTTGGCCCTTAGAATGTGATGGATTTTCTGGGACTTCAGAAGCTACATCTTGAGAAGGTTTACAACTCCCACCCAGGCCTCTTGGAACACCCACTCCTGGAGCCTTGAGTAGTGATGGATAAATTTGAGTAACCTGGGTCTCCCATGCTGCAAGGAAGTCCAAGCTGTTCACTTAGAAAGGCTGTGTGAGGAAGGAGAGAGAGAGAGAGGGTGGGAGAGGGAGGGAGGGAGTTGCCCAGTCTGCATTCTCCCAGCTGAGACATTAAGGGGAAGAGATGAGCCAGTCCAGCTCTACTATGTCTACATTTCTGACCCAAAGAACTGAGAGAAATAATAATAACAAATTGCTGTTTCAACCACTACGTTTTGGAGTAATTTGTTGGTAGCCGTGGATAACTAGACATGGGCTGAGGGGGTATGAAGGAGGACATGAAGTAGTGATTGCTATAGCTCAGAGGCTGGAAGGACAATCACAGACCCTCAAGCCCAATCCGTTTATTTTAGAGTTGAGGATGTCAAAGTCCACCGATACCAGCCTGGGGCTCTTTTGCTTCCCTGTGGCAGCTTCTGGGCCACTGGGCAGAAGGGTGACACTGGGACCAGCACACCCAGAGCTCGCTTGGCCACCAGTTCAAGCAGGGCATATAGAAGGATCTGTGCTTGGGAGAGGGGGAACCCGAGAAAAACTGGAACCCCCAGATAGGATGGTAGATGCCTCTGGCACCACCCCTGTCTTAACTGGGGGGCAAGGGAAGGGCAGCCACCAGAGGGATTTGTATCATCCAGTGGGTCTCTGGGTGTGGTCTCAACCACAGCACCTGCATCCCCGGGGAGCTAGCTAGAAACACACAATCTCAGGCCTCCCTCTAGACCAGCCTACTCAGGAACTCTGGGGTAGGGGCTTTCACAAGCTCCGCAGTGATCCCAGTGCTTGCCAAACCCTGGGCAGCCTGGTGTCATGAAGGAGAACCACATGAACAGGAACATGGCTCTGCAGACAGCCTGACAAGAGCCCCCTCACAGACAGGCCACAGAAGGATCCCCAGGCCCTGAGTCTGGGCCACAGTGTTTATTTCTGAGGAAATAACTTCCCTCACACACTGGACCCCATGTGCCTCCCATCCCTGCCCCTAGGAAATGGGGCCGGATGGACAGAACTGTCTAGCTCAGGTGTTCCTCCCTGTGGAGTCAGGGTCGTCCTAGGGCAAGTGGCTGGGGGCACTTCTGTGAACTGGGTCTTCGTGCAGCAGGGTCTCCGAGGGGCACTTCAGGGAGGCCATGAGAAGAGGAGCCACCTGGGGGCCCTGGACCCTCACTCCGTGGGTCAGCTCCTTGCCTTGGTGATAATGCTTGGGGAACAAGGGTGGGGGAATGATTCTGCTCTAAGCAGACACAGCTTCGGTGTCCCCAACCCCACCACAACCCCCAAGTCACAGTGAAGGAACAAACAGCCCCAGCAGGGGCCCTTCCATGCTGGGGAGAGGCAGGAGGTCTGGATCACCTCTGACTTGTGGGGCATTGGTGCTAGTTCTTTGTTTCCTTAGCTCTATATAAAACCCTGTTGCCCTGGGTCCCTCCAGGGTGCCCTGCATGTCTAACACTCCCTAACACCCCAGGAAGCCAGCCCGTCAGGAAGGACAGTGTACATGCAGTGAGTTCTGCTTGGCTTGCTTCAAAGTCCAGCTCAGTGCATTAGCACAGACCCTGCAAAAAGGGTGCATCCCTCACCACGGATGCTGATGACATTTATATGGACACCGCCAGCTCCATCCCTGGCAAGAACAGCACATCTTGTTTTAGAGCTGAACAACATTCTAGTCAGATTAGACGGAAAGGGCATTAACCACCTCTCCTCCTGACTAACCCCTTCAAGGGCTAGAAGATGATAGAAAACTCTGAATAGTTCTGTGAGTAATATTAGCTGCTCCTGGAGATAAATCCTGGGGACCCTGAATTCAGTAGAGTGAGATTTTCCCACAAATCTTACCTTAAGCTGATGTGGAGCTGAGTGGACATCTGAAGGAAAGCACTGAGTGGGGTTCACCCCGTGTTCCTTCCACTGTGGAGTATGGAACCCACAAATCTCCCAGCTCAGGTCAAGGGCACTAGAGAAGTGAAAGTGAAGCTTACTATCAGCCAGGACTGAATTAAGTTCCTCCTTATAAGTAATTTATGGTCCGTTTTAGGCTAATGCCTGAAAACCACTTAACAACACGCATCTCCTAGAACCCATCTCTTTTGTCTTCTCTGCCTAACAATGTGGGTTTTAACTATAGAGTCAATGGCCCAAGGAGAAGAAAGCCCATGTACTTTCCCCGGGCTAAGACCCGCCTCACCATGTCTACTCTGCTGCGTGTCGCCAGGGCTCCGGGGGGTAGGTTTGTATCCCAGTGCTGCTCAGGCTAAAGCACCAGCAGCATCAACACCACCAGCAGCATCTGAGAACTTTCGAGAAATGAAAACTCTAGGGCCCTTCCAGACCTATTGACTCAGAAACTCTGGGGGTCAACCCAGGAATCTATGATTTCACAAGTTTTCTGGTGATTCTTAGGGCTGCTAGGGTTTGATAAGCACTGACCTACAGGTTTGCCCTACTTCTGCTCCAGAGCATTCCTGTCTCTGAGGTCTACAGGGGTCCTTCTCTTCCTACCCCTAGAATAAACCAATCACAGGACCCATCAGAAACCAAATCATGTATGGGCCATAGTCTTATTATCGATTTAAATAATATATCCTGAAAGTTATTCTCTATGGTTATCAAAACAGTGCTGTTCTGCATTAAGCAGAGTGTTAAGGGTTGAAATGCATCCCCACCTCAAAATTCATCAGCTGAACTTCCAGGACTTCAGAATGTTACAGTATTTGGAGATAGATATTTAAAGAGGTCATTTAAATGACAATGAGGTCATTAGGATGGGCCCTAATCCAATATGACTGGTGTCCTTATAAGAAGAGGAAATGTGGACCCAGAAACTAGCATGTGAAGATACAGGGAGAAGACAGCCATCTACAAGCCAGGGAGAGAGGCCTGGAACAGACTAATCCTTAGAAGGAACTAACACTGCCAACACTTCAATATCAGACTTTCAGCTTCCAGAACTGTGAGAGAACATATTCCTGTTGTTTAAGCCACTCAGTCTGTGGTGCTTTGTCATGGCAGCCCTAGCAAACTGCTACACGGACCAAACATCTACTTGTCACAAAACAATGAAGCCCTATGTGCAAAATACTATACCAAGAGGTAGCTTCCGAGTTAAATAATATTTCAAGAAGAGAGAGCATGTTACTGATCACTTTGTAAGATGAGGACATCTGCTCATTGTAAGGAGACAGCAGGACCCCATAGCACAGATCCATTTATTCCCAACCCCTGAGCAACATGAGTCACTCCATGACAACTTTCACATAATTGCACCTGCTTTTGACAACGAGTTCAACTCGATAATTAAATAAATTAAAAAGGCAAGGCCACTGGATCAGATAGTTTATCCCTAAGTTCATGAATATATTTTGCATGAATGTTAAGGCTTGATAAAGATAGTTCCATAGTGTTTAATCTAAATTTTTGTCGGAAGCCATGTCTACCACAACCAATTCACTGTGAAACACGAAGCACCCATTAGACCTTGTCTGTCCCGAGCTGCTGTTAAGATGAGAGCTTCTGGGGCCCGAAGGAAAAGGTGGTGGCAGAGAACAGCTGACTTCCTGTAAGCTTGGGTGACTTCTTGTCCCCTCAAGAGTTCCATTTCATTGAAATTGGCCCATTCTGGTGTTGTTGACTGGAGGAAGAGAATGTGTTTTTCCCATCCCACCCACACAGGCCAAACGGAGGAGTCTGAAAACTAACCCCCCCATATAGGGGGGGAGGGGGCTAAGAATGACATTGCTATAAAGAAACATATCCATTGACCACTTGATACATGGAAGTGACAACTCATTGTGTGACACTGAACTGCCCACCAATTTGTAGAACACCTAAGACCAGGAGCATCAGTGGTTCCCAGCTTCTGAAACACAAAGCTGATCTTCAAAAAAAGAAAGTAATTTAAACCAAGTTACGTAACTGACATCTGATCTGAAAACACATGGAAACTTGGCAAAAATCAGAGCTAGCTGGCCTTGACCCTGCAGCCCTGTGCCTCACCATGCAGATCAGAGTCCCGGGTGAATTGTCCGGTGGCTGCCCACAGGTCATGGGATGCCATCACATGCACTTGTCCAGATGGCTCGTCAGTGCACAGTTCAGCCCATGCACGGAGAACACAACAAATCGATTGTGTGGGCTGTAGAATGATGAACTGAAAGAGAAGCTTGCTCGGAGGCGGGCATTAACTTTTTTTTGGGGGGGGGGTAGCAGTTTATTTTATTAATTAATTAATTTATTTTTGGCTGCGTTGGGTCTTCATTTCTGTGCGTGGGCTTTCTCTAGTTGTGGCAAGCGGGGGCCACTCTTCATCGCGGTGCGCGTGCCTCTCACTATCGCGGCCTCTCTTTTTGCGGAGCACAGGCTCCAGACGCGCAGGCTCAGTAGTTGTGGCTCACGGGCCTAGCTGCTCCACGGCATGTGGGATCCTCCCAGACCAGGGCTCGAACCCTTGTTCCCTGCATTAGCAGGAGATTCTCAACCACTGCACCACCAGGGAAGCCCCGCATTAACTTTTAAGTGACAGATGCCATGAGTGGAGCGGTGGTCAGATGCCAGTTCAGTAAAATCACCCACACCTCTCATGTGGACGGCCTCAGAAGACTCCTAAATGGTGCCCAGGCGTCATCTCCTGCTCTCCCACATGCAGTTCCCCTCACAGCAAGCAGCTCAGGGGTCTTTAAAATAGACCCTGTCCTAGCACTTCCTCCCTTCAGGCGCCCCAGTGGCTCCCTATCACAATGCACAATAGAATCCACCTCTCTGACCCTACCTGACCTCTCTGCTCTCCCAGCTCAGGCCCTGCCTACCTCCTTCAGCTTCTATGGCCTTGAGGTCCTTGCATGTCCACTCCTCTTCCCTGAAACATTTATTCATTCTTCCCCTGGATCTTCAAGTGGCATCTTCCCTTCATTAGCTCTCGTCTCATTGTCACCTCCTTTCCAACTCACCCAATGTGAAGTAGCCATCTAATCACTCTATCACTTCTGCCTGTACTTATCTTTTCATTTCTGATACTTTTCTTTGTCTTATTCATGAATTTACAGTTGGCCCTCCATATCCATGGATGCAGAACCTGTGGATACTATGCTGTGTTATATAATGGACTTGCGCATCCATGGATTGTGGTATCTGTGGCAGTCCTGGACCTAATGCCTCAAGGAAACTGAAGGACAACAGTATTTGCTTCACTTTCCCGCCCCATCCCAGCATCCTCCATGCCTAAAACAGTGCCTGGAAAATAGTAGGTGACCAACACATATCAGTTAAGTGCATGAGTGTAGTGTGTGAACCCAGGGGGACTAAAGGGTGACTGGGATATTTAGAAGAAAAAAATGAGATCAAGGTTGACCCTGTGTCAAGGTGGAGAGTGGGGGCGGGGGGTGAGAGTGAATACACTGTTTTTATTGATTTGCATCTTCTGCTTGGTCTCAATACTGATTGAAACTTGGAAAACACAGCTTGTATCTGTGCGCTATTCATGATTCACAGAGCATTCTGTTGAGCATGGCTTCATTCGCTCCTCACAACGTCCTGTGAGATCGGGCAAGAACAACAGTTAGCTACTATAGCAGAGCAAACCATCTCAAATTTTACTAGCCTCAAACAACAAGCATTTCTTTAACTCATGATTCAGATGGTCAGCAGCTAAAGCTGGGAGCAGCTGGGCAGTTATGGTATTTGGGCTGCGCTCCCTCAGGTCATGCCCTGGAAAACTGTGGGTCAATAGGCAGCGAGTGCACTCGTAGGGTCCAGGGAGCTGTCGCCTAGGTTGGGACACCTCGGTTCTCAACCTACTGTTTTCTCCCAGCAGGCCAATGCAGCCTTGTTCCCAGGCAATGACAAAAAAAGCAAGAGCCAGCGAAGTGCACCAGCCTCCAAGCAGCTCCCTGTCATGGCCTCTGCATTCTGTAAGCTGAAGCAAGTTCCCAAGGCAACCCAGTTCAGGGCATGGGGAATTAGATTCTACCTCTCAATGGCAGGGCTGAAAAGGCACACTGGACAGGATATAGATACAAGGGAGCCAGGGGGACTAGGTGCCATTTTTGCCATCAATCACCATAGTCATATTTTACAGAAAATAAAAGCTCAGAGAAAATTCAGGGCATTGCCCAAGGTCAAGTGGCTCAGAGAGCTGAACATGGGTTTTCTGCTCCCAAACTCACTACTCAGTTCTGGGTTCTAAGCACATTGGAAGTTCTCACAAATGCTCCTTCTCTTCCCTTTCTTTACCAAGCTGCTGATCACCAAGTATATTTCCCTGTACCTCCTCACCCGGGCTTACTGCAGGGACTTCGGATCTGTTCATGTGTGGATTGACCGTAAGCCTGGAGGGGCAGACAGTGTTTCTTGTTGAGCAAAAACACCCAGCTGTGATTAAATATTGATGCTACATGAACAGTATTGTGCTTCTGGCCTGAACATAATTCTTCATCACAGATGGTACAGGCAGGCTTTTTACTCTACTTTGGTGACACGTGATTCACATCCTTGGTACATTAAGAACTGAGCTCCGGCTCTCAGAGACAGTGAAAGCTGCAAGGCCAGGTAGATATGGACACAGTGGGTGACAAACAGGAAAGTCCACACTCTTCAGAGATCGTACAAATAGGAACAGAAAGAACGATGAGAGTCTGACTCAACCACTGCGTAACTCGATTGGAAATTGCCAGCTCAGTTACTTAGGCAGCAAATCAGACTCAAAACACCAGATGCCTTATATGGTAAGAAAGAATTTTCAAGGCTGCCTTTCCCCTTCATTGGCCAACTCTGAAGAGGTTAAAATGTAAGGCCTCTCGTTTACTAAAAATGGCAATTAATAATGTCATTAACAAGTGTTTAGATCAAATAGTAAGTTAAGATGAAAGGACAATTAAACACAATTTTACATAATTCTTTCTTCCATAGAAAATAGCATTATTGATTAAGTTAGATCAGGAGTTGGTAAACTACAGCCTGTGAGCCAAATCCAGCACTGCCTGTTACATTAATTAAGTTTTGTGGGCACACAACACCACCCACTCATTTATAATATGTCAACGGCCATTTTCATGCTACACAACAGGGTTGAATAGTTGGAATGCAGACCGTGCAGCTTTCAAAGACTAAATTATTTACTCCCTGGCCCTTCACAGAAAACATTTGCTGGGCCCTGATCTGTACCCTCGAATATCAGTCTCTGAAGAAAGTCCTGGGATGTGACAGACTGCGCTGTCCGTGGGGCAACTATGACTTGTTAACCTCTAGGTCACCAGGGCTGGGGTTAGTGCTCATTCCTTGGGCAAGTTGACTCAACTGAATAGCATAGAATGGAGGCAAAGCTGATTCCTGGGTTGGAAAGCATATACATGGTGACCTTTCTTGGTCCAGTTAACTAGAGTCTCGAAGAACTAGTTCAACCCAGATCTGCCCCAACTCCACATAAAGCAAAGCCACAGCCTATGCCTCCATTTGTGCTAGGGCACCTCTGAATCAGAATTACTGCCTAAACCCCATGCTGCCCGGATGGAGACTCCATCATGTTTGGGGAGGGCCCAAACTAGCTAGAGGACCAAAGGATGAGCCAGTCAACCCTTCAGGAAGTTCAGCCAACCCCCAAAACCACAGCCAGAAAGGACCAGACCTCAGATCGGGCATGAACGGTTGCCTGAGTCCAAATGTATGCATGCTGTTGGGTTTTCCAACAACTCCAATGGATGGTTGCATCTGAAAAGGCCAAGAATGACAAGGGGCCCCTCAAGCTTGGTTTATTCCAGGGTTCACATCAATCTGAGTGGTTCTGGGCCTGCACTATTGGCAGCCCCACCTCATGGGACAGCCAATACTTTTGTTCAATATGAACCAATCCTATGACCCTCCAAAGCCTCTGAGTCTGCACACTGGAAGTAGGATTGACCTACCTGCACAAGGAGGTTGGCAGTTCAGGCCCAGGACCCTGTAGACTGGCCAGATGGAGCGTTCCAGGTGATGAAAGTAGAGAGGGGAGGGGAGATAAGGTTAAGAACGCTTTTCTTAGAAGTTGAGCAACTGTGCTGCCCCCGATTCTTGCTTGGTGGCTGTCCTCACCCCTTTCCTTTTTTGCCTTTCTTCCTCCATCTCTCCTCCCACCTTTCCCTCCCTTCCCTACATTAATGGCCCTACCCCTGGCCTCGACCATATTAATAGATCTGTGCGTCCATGAGCCTCTCTTTCCTCTCTTCTCTTCCCGATGCATTATGCAAACACATGCTTACTGTGCCCTCCCAGCCCCCCACTTCCCAGAAGCCCACGGCATCTCTCTGGGGGATGCTGGTGGATACATCCCAGTCCCAAAGGATGAGTCCACCAATCGTAGTGGTCCCACCCTGCTTCTGGCAGTTGGATCAGGCATAGCCATTCCAGACCATTGTGACTCAAGAAACATGAGGAGGAGTCTTCTGGAGGTTTCTGGGGAAGGTTATCCTTGCTGTTGAGAAGAGACACTAAGAGGAAGACAGGAAGAAGCAGTGTCTCCCATTTCTCTGTCCACTGCTGTCACTGGATGTAGGTAGAGGACAGAGCAGCCAGCTTGTAGGGAGGAAGATGCTGAGGGAGATGGAGAGAATCCATATTCTTAATGATGTTACAGGTAATGAATTTATCAACTCTGGAATCACCCTGACTACAGAATTTGCAATAGGTGAGAAAATACACTTCCTTTGTCATTTAAGCCATTTTGAATTTATTTGCATGTTACTTGCAGCTAAAGTCACCTAAGCTTAAGCAAGCTTTGGAGTGCCTGCCACCTCATGAAATGCCCCTCTGTGGACCTGAGGCCTTCCCTCCACTAGGCATGGTCTCTACCTCATAGAGTCTCCTGGAGGGGCATTTAAACCACTCCCCAGAGCTAACACATTCCCTAAACCCATGCAAGGCATCACTGGATTTTTGAAGTCTTCACATTTACCTGCCTTGTCCTCTCCCCTTCTCCTGCCATGTCCAAAGATATTGTAAATGTTATTTAAAACGGAATCATCAAACTTCTGTATCTAGCAATGGTGAGTTAGGTCATTTGAAGTAAAACTTCTGTTGAGGTCAAGATAAGAGCCGAATACCGTATGAAAACTTCAGTTTGAGAGCATCAGAGAACTATCAATACACGTAAAGTTAAGAATTACTGAGCTGGATCAAAGTGAGAGGCGAGCTCAGTTGGAGCTCCTTTTTTTTTGGTGGGGGAGGGTTCCAGTTTCAGAGAGGATGGTTGGGAGGTAGGGTAGCAGCACATTTAACAGACTCAAAGAGTAGTAATTAAAGTCAAAGTATGGGGCTTCCCTGGTGGTGCAGTGGTTGAGAGTCCGCCTGCCGATGCAGGGGACGCGGGTTCGTGTCCCTGTCCGGGAGGATCCCACATGCCGCAGAGTGGCTTGGCCCGTGGGCCACGGCCGCTGAGCTTGCGCGTCCGGAGCCTGTGCTCCGCAACGGGAGAGGCCACAACAGTGAGAGGCCCGCATACTGCAA
>NW_006769482.1:3131042-3160354 GCF_000442215.2 Lipotes vexillifer
AAAAAAAAAAAAAAAAAAAAGTCAAAGTATGAAGAGAGTATAAAGCCAAGGAAAAACTGGCCTGGGTGAAAGAGAATTCTTTTTACTAGCAGGCACTGGGTCGGTTGGAGATGAACACAGAAACAGAAGGAAATCAGTGCTACCTCATACCGCACATACATTTGTAACTTTAAATTTGAAAGGCAACACAATAAAGCTTTCAGAAAAAAATATAGAAGATATTTTCTTCAGCATGAGATAGAGTAATCAAGCAAGATGCAAAAAGCGTTGTCCATAAAGGGAAAGATTTGATCAATTGCTCTACAATAATCCTAAGACCCTCTAGTATCAAAGACACCAGTAGGAAGGGAAATGATAAACCATAAAGAGGAAGGAGATGTCTGAAGTGAATTGACCTTACAAAGGTCTCTTTCCCGGTGTATATAAGGGATTTCTACAAATTAATTAAGAAAATGACAGAAAAATAGAAAATTGAGCAAGAGACTTTAAATGGATAATCTATGAATAGGTACTTATGTCTATTAATAATCAAGGAAAATTAAAATCACAATATAATGGCCCTATACACACCAGAATGGCCAAAATGGAAAAGCCCGACAGCACCAAGGCTTTGGTGTGATGTGAAGGTCCAGAGCTCTCACACACTGCGGTAAGGGGTTTCCATCAGTATCACCACTTTGGAAGACAGCTTGGCATCATTTATTAAAGGCAAGGACACTAATAATACAGGACCCAGCAGATGTACAGATGTATGTTCCCAACAGAATTACATAGACATGTACACCAAGAGATTTATACAATAATACTTATTGCAGTAGTATGTGTTACAGCCCCAAACTGAAAATAACCCAAATGTATATTAAGAATAAAAATATATTCATAAGGTGTTGTGCTAGACAAGAATGAAAAGGAAGGATCCACAGCTAAATATAGCATGCCAGATACAAAATAATACTTCCTGCCTGCTTTCATTAAGATAAAAATCAAAACCAACAAAACCAAACCATAGTATTCGGTTGCTAAAGGAAGCAAAGAAGTGATTTCCATCAAAGTCAGGATAATTGTTACCTTTAGGGACAGAGGCAAGTGGAAGGTCTTTTGGAAGAGGACCTTCTTGACCTGGGTACTTGTTATGCAGGTATTTATTTTGTGATAAATTATCTTGGTTCTGCATAATTTTCTGTTTGTGCTTTATATTTCACGATAAAAGGAAGATAAAAGGAAAATTTGCATCAACACCGTTCAATGAAGCCGCAGGGAATAGGTTGCCTGGCTTATTACTCTCCAGGCCCAGCAGCAACACTCAGTATTCACTCATAGACAACAGTACAACGGGCTGTTGTGTTTTTCCCTCTGGACACTGCCAGCCTCGTAACTGGTTGTAACTGGTCACATTGCCTCATTTGGTTTTGGTGCAGGAAGCTTGGGACACCTGCTACCATTCAGGATGCAACTGCAAGCTTTTCTGTGAGCTGATCTTACTTAGGGCTTTATTATTTTTTCTACTCCTAACCTTTCCATGCAACTTCCTCAATCATTCTTTTGATCCTTTCTTATTATGTGTATTTTGATAAATAATTTTATCTTTTTTCATCTTATACTAGTTTTTACAAATAGTACTGTCTCAATTGTCCATTACTGTGCAACCAGTAGCACTAAAGCTTAACGAGTTAAAACAATGTTGATTGATGATTCCTCATGACTCAGCTATCTGGGCTGGAACATCCAAGGTGGTTTCTTCAGTTGGCTGAGCATTCGTTACCTCCAATGTGGTTTTCTCAGCAGGGTAGCTGAATCTCTACATGGGACTCAGAGCTCTAAGAGACAGTGTTCCAAGAAGAGCCTAGCATGCAAGCTCTTATCAAGCCTCTTCATCATGCTTGCTGATGTCCCATTGGCCAAAACGAGTCACATGGACAAGTTCACTGGGAGGGGACAACACAAGGGTGTGAATACCAGGTCTCATCCGGGGCCACTGACATATGAATACATGCACATCATGATAATAAATACAAATACATAGGAATAATCAAATACTTATATTCAGGAATACATACAGCAGTAAAAAGATTTTTAAAATATTTGTACCAAACGTAAAATAGATAGCTAGTGGGAAGCAGCCGCATAGCACAGGGAGATCAGCTCAGTGTTTTGTGACCACCTAGAGGGGTGGGATAGGGAGGGTGGGAGGGAGGGAGACGCAAGAGGGAAGAGATATGGGAACATATGTATAACTGATTCACTTTGTTATAAAGCAGAAACTAACACACCATTGTAAAGCAATAATACTCCAATAAAGATGATTTTAAAAAATTTGTATATTTCTATGCACATTTTCCTCCTTTGATGATTTGACCCAATGCTCACTAGGGACAAAAGCTACACTGGTTACACACTCTCCATTTGTAGCATAACTAATTAGAAAGCTTTCCAAGAGTAGGGGTTTTTATGAATACTGCAATGCTCATACACTTCAGAAGTGGGAGGTTCAAGTGGGAGGTTTTGGGTGCCATGTATGAACCATTAAAGGACACAGCCCCTTTGAAAAATGCACAGTGAGCTGAAAAATCAGAGAGCCTGTGCCTTGCCCAGGGTCTGGGGGCTCCTGCTGTCTTCCATGAATCCTGGCTCTGAACTGGCACCATTCCCAAACTTCCCAGTGTCCTCCCCAATCAACCTGTTCCAATTTTGGAAATCACTGCCTTGGTATTTGACAGTGGCAACCCTGAAAGTGTAGGGATTACTGGGGTCATTCACCTGAACAAGTAAGAACATGAGAAGGCCCAGTAATAAGGCATCATCATCTTCAGATAAGAGAAAGTCTAATCTGGGTGGAAAGTACCTGGGCTCTTCAAAACTTTGAATTGCCAATCCGCGATCACCCAGGGGCTGCTTCCTGGAAAGCTTCCGGCAGCATCCCTTCCCTCCCCTCCTTCCCTCCCCAGCAATTCTGAATCCAGTGTCTGTGAACATGAGTGGCTGGCAGAGATCTCCAGGCTGCATGATACTGATGCTGCTGAACAGCTCGGGCTGCTGAGTTATTCCTCTTGTTGGGGTTTTCATGGAGCTGCCACCAGGCACTCACCATCAGCTCCACTCCTCTGCCTGCCTGCCTGCCTGCCTGCCTGAGGTGTATAGCATCTCTTCCCTGAGGTGGAGTGGTCCCCACCCAGGACACCACCAAGCGCATCTTATTCTGTGCTCCATATAAGCAAATGCTTCATGAATGATGTTGGCAGAACTGTTTAAACAACAAATAAATGTGTTTTTAAAGTGCTTTCATTTGGCTAAAAGGAGAGAACAAACCATTTGTGAGGATTTACTATATGCCAGATGTTTTGTTTATTACCCGACTTAATCCTCACAATGTTTGAGAGAGATACCCTCGTGCCCATTTTCACAGCCCTGCAGACTGAGGTGCAAGAAGGCTAAGTTACTCGGCCAAAGTCTCATAGGAAGAAGGACTAAATCTACCTCTCTTTGGACGGGAGCCTAGTTCTTTCTTTCCTTTTACCATCCTCCCAGGCACTGTACCTTGCCCAGAATTCAGAAATGAGCCTGGGCTAGTGCCTAGATCAGTATCATCCCATAGAAATATAATGCAAGTCATAGGTGTGAGTCACATAAGACATTCTGAATTTTCTAGTAGCCACATAGAAAAATTAAAACAAAGTAAAATGGATTTTAAAAATATATTTTATCTCAGTATAAAGAGATATTATTTCAACATGCAACCAAAGTGAAAAATTACTAGTGCGATATTTCACTTTCTTTTTGTACCATACATAACCATCCCAACTCGGAGTAGCCACATTACAAACATTATCAACCCTGTGGGCTCCTGGCTACCCTATTGGGCAGTGCAGGTCTTGATGCCTTGAGATTTCATGGTTTCTCAAAAAGTAGTCAAACCAATGTTAATTATAAAGATGTATTTGTTCTCCAAAACACATGGGTGTGAGTGGGTACAGGAAGAAAAAGGTCAGATATGATTGAAATCAGTCAAAAGTAATGCACCACACCTCCTACAAGTTCACAAAGCTGAAACCCTCAGGTCCATCCTGGGCTGCAGGTACAGTTGTCTCCAGCCACCAGGATTCCTTTTATGCAAAAACCCTAAAGTCCTCATAGAGTTGGGAGAAACGTACTTGAAAACACCTCTGTGAAATGTTCTGATCTGCCTAAAATATTTCTGCTGACCTGGAAATCTAAGAGAGAAAATTTTTTGCTATTTTTTTTGTTTTGCTTTTTTTTTTTTAACGTTAGGGCTGTTTTAGGAGAGAAAATCCATCAGATATTTGATACAGATTACTAGTCCTTAGATAGAGACATAATCAGCGTCAATAAATAAGACCAATAAGACTAATGAAGGTCAACTTTGATTCTAATTGAGGACAAATAGTCTCAGTGACTATTGGGATGAATGACCTTGCCATGTTTTCTCAAAGGATTTTCTTCCACTATCTGTGACACAAGAAGGCAGAAGAGAGTGGATGGACTGTTAGTCAAGAATTTTGCTGGTTTCCCAACAATGAAAAACAGAGTTGCTGGGGGAAACCCTCCTCCAGTCTAATTAGAGAAGTTAAAGAGACAAAACTTAGACTTGATTAACAGGCAGCAAATACAAAAGTGGCTGCGGTGTCTTTAGAGCCAGCCTGGAGATCACACAGCCTGGAGAACAGTACACTGTCAGATGGTGCAGAAGGAGGGCTGCAAATCAAACATGTGTTACAATGATGGCTAGAAGTCAAGTCACATTTATCTATTGAGCACTTACTTACTATGTGCCAGGTTTTGTGTGCTGTAGATACAATGATGCTGTCCTTAAAGAATTTAAAATAAACTTAAGAGTGCAGCAGTCCTAAGTATTTAAAATATTGACAAATACTGAACGTCTGTTTAATTGTATCTCAGGATTAATTATAACCATTTTTTACATTATTCTAATTATAAGTGGTAGTCTTCTAGAAAAAAGTTCCATTTGGCTTTATTCACCTAGGTTTATCATTTCTTGATTACATTTCCCCATTGGAGATATATATATAACCTTAGCAGGTACAGTAGTTCTCCTAGAAGGAGCTATTTCAATGAAGGAGTGTTGTCTAGAAGGAAACACTAAATGTCTTATGAAGTATTTTCAAGTCCATTCCTCTGGAGAAACAGTGCTTTTAACCAACACGTATCAGAAAACATATTTAGTCTCTATCTTCAAGTTACTTTTGAAGTACCAGGATGGACATGGCAATCTAATAAGGGAGAGCGGATACACTAAAATAAGTTATTCTAAATTTAGCCAGAACTTCACAAGATCTGGTTGTAACATAATGGCACAAAATCTTTGTTTCTCTATTTCCTTCTGAGAGATCCAACAGCAATAAAGAATATGGGAAACAAACTACCTCTCTGATGAGCCTAGACATATTCAAAGCTCCAAACTATAAGATAAAAAGAAGGGCTGTCCAGAGCGGTTGTCAAACAGAGTGTTGGAGACACGAGAGGGAGGACATCAGAAAATCTGGTGGAGAAGACTTCTCAAAGTAAGTGATTTATTGAAATGCCATCCACCAATCCCTTGTTTGCAGTAATGGGAATAAAAAAGCAGATGTGTTGTGCTATACCACTCTTTGTGCAAGTACTTAAGAAGCTGGAAAGGCAGAGAAGCAAGCCATGTTTGCAGAAGCAGTTTGTTGATGAGGAGGGCTGGAAAATAGAGATTCTGAGGTGTGAGCTGAAATCTCTGCTGGAGGGGAAAACAAAAGCTAAAATGACTCCATGACACATATAACCCTGCATCATAAAAGAAAGTTCTGCTAACTTCAGCCCATGCCCCTTCCCCTAGGAACTATTTTCCAATGACTTGTTCAGGAAGAGCTCATCTCTTTTAAAGATATATAAGAAAGATATATAAGAAAGCCTGTGCGCAGCAACGAAGACCCAACGCAGCCAAAAATGTAAAAATAAATTTTTTTTTAAAGTTAGAAAGTAAAAACATATATAATGAAATGAGTCAGGTACAGGGTCTAATCAAATAAACCTCATGAAACAAAAGGATGAACAAAACAGGAAAGTCAAATTTCAGACAAAGAATATTCCCGTAAAAAATATTGTTACAGATAGATGAATTGTGAATAAACATATTGCCATTAAATCAACAAAGTAATAAAGAAATTGCCCTTATAAAGCAAATGTGGAAGGAAAGATACAAGATTTCCAGTTATGACATGGAAAGATGACAGAAGGAGTTGAGATACAAGCCAACAGAGCTCAGGAAAGAAGTGCTCTCCCAGGAATGAAGGCCACTTTGGAAGCAGTACAAAGGAATATAAATGTTGCAGAAAAAAAACTAAAAACACTGAAATGGAAATGAACTTAGAATTAAGAGATTTGAAAAAAAGTAATAAATACATAATAGACAATAGAGAGCTAACATATACATAACTGTCACCAGGTCAGTAAATAATAAAACAGAGCAAATTTTTTTTTTTTTTTTTTTTGCAGTACGTGAGCCTCTCACTGTTATGGCCTCTCCCGTGGCGGAGCGCAGGCTCTGGACGCACAGGCTCAGCGGCCATGGCTCACGGGCCTAGCCGCTCCTCGGCATGTGGGATCTTCCCATACCAGGGCACGAACCCGTGTCCCCTGCATTGGCAAGCAGGCTCTCAACCACTGCGCCACCAGGGAAGCCCCAGAGCAAATATTTTTAAATATAATGCAAGAGAACTTTCCTGAAATCAAAAAAGACATACATTTTCTTATTGAAAGGGCACATTGTTTCTTAGGAAAAATGGGCAAAGCATAATCAACACTGAGACATCCTGAAAGATGATCATATTTTTGAATTAGAGGAGTGTAGGCTGGTCTCTGACATTTCCATAGCAGCAGTTGGTAATTGAAGACAGTAAAACAAAGCTTAAAAAGCCCTCAAGAAGAGAAAAAGTGACCAAAAATACTTGAACCCAAACAGATGGTTGTTTAAGAAGCAAGAAGGAAAAACATTTTTCAAATATGCAATAATTAGAGAAACTGCTGCAGGAGACACTTGAGACAAAGACTAGATGAATGAGAAGTCACGGCAGAAGACAGGCTGTGGGCATTGCTTGTTTCACTTTTGGACTAAGACTAAAGCAAAACTAAGATTATGAATACATAACAGAATGCAACAGAAGTGTTATTATGTGATACACGTTTATAGAACAATGATTGAGAGAGGAAGGTAGATGTAATTTGATAGCTAATTATAAGCATGTTTTGAGAACCAGAGGTCAAGAGAGATAGATAAAACTGATGAATGAGTTAAGAGAAATATGCTTTTTTAGATACAAAAGGAAACATTAAGAAAAATAAATAAGATTTAAGTGGCTTGTTGGCAGGGGGAGAAAGGGAAGGAAATACACAAGGAAATTTGTCTTTGTTTACAGTAAGGAGTCAATGGACTTTATCCAAAGAAATAGAGGATTAAGTGCACTGTGTTTAATTATAATTGAAAAGTTAACCATTTGGGCTTCCCTGGTGGCACAGTGGTTGAGAATCCGCCTGCCAATGCAGGGTTCGTGCCCCGGTCCAGGAGGATCCCACATGCCGCGGAGCGGCTGGGCTCTTGAGCCATGGCCGCTGAGCCTGCGGGTCTGGAGCCTGAGCTGCACAAAGGGAGAGTCCACAACAGTGAGAGGCCCGCGTACCGCAAAAAAAAAAAAAAAAAAGTTAACCATTTTATCAAAGGAAACATCAAACTAAACACAAAGATTTAAGAGCTATTTAAAAAAGAATGCATAGCATAAAACAGAAGTAAGACTGTATCAAACAAATATATATAAAAGCATTAAATGTTTAAAGAGATAATAGTGGATTGCAAAGCAAAATCAATACGCTTTATATTAGAAACATGCATAAGTGAATCAAAATGTTTGAAGGCAAAAGAATGAGTGGAGGCACAAAAGGCAAATGCAAAGAATAAAGAACCCAGGGCCCCAGTGTAATGTGGGGTAGATTCAAGGAAAATGGCATCAAAAAAGACGAAGGGGATGCTTTCCAATGACAAATGCGCAGTCCATAATGAAGATACAAGAGTCCATATTCATAACAGTTACGAATACCCATCCACCAATGAAACTGCATCAACATTCATACAAGGTAAAACACAGCTCTATAAGGAAAGCCACACAGAAGACATATTAATAGAGATCTTAACCACTTTCAGTCCATAAGAGAGTGGACAAAAATAATTTATAGAAGACCCATATAACTTGGTCACTTTTTTCAAGTGCCAATGATACATAAAAATTGACCATTTAATAAGACATACAGAAAACCTTAATACACCCCAGAAATTAAACATAACCACAAACATCATTCTCTGATCAAACTGCAGTAAAACAAAAAATTAATAACAAAAATAAGAAACAAACAAAATAGCCATAAACAAACAAACAGCCCCTATGATCTGGAATTTTTTAACCCATCTCTTAACCAGTTCATAACTCAAAAAGGAAATTAAAACCAAACAACAGAATATCCGGACAGTGACAATAACAAAAGCTTGACCTACCAGAACCTATGAATTACTCCTAAAGATGTGCTCAGAAGAATTTTTAAAGCTTTGAATAACGTATTGTATTCATTCATTTGGATCAATCATCAAAGACATTGAGTATCTACTCTATGTCAGGCATTATTCTAACAGTACATAGAACAGGTGAAAACCTCTGTACCTGTGAAGTGTACTTTCTAGTGAGGACAGACAACAACAAAGAAATAAATATGTATTTACACAGAAGGTCATATGATGATAAATGTTAAAGAATAAAATTAGGAAACGTTGGGAAAAGGGAATTTAAAAGTGCTGAGAGTAAAGGAAAAATAGGTTGAAATTTGAGTAAGGTGGTCAGGAGGGACTAGTTGAGAAGGTGGTATTTGAGTAAAGAGAGAGATGAGCAATGTGTCTCTCTGGGGGAGAAAGAGTTCCCTTGTAGCAGGAACAGAATGTTCAAAGGTCCTGAGGCAGGAATAAGGAGGTCAAGATGCCTAGGAACTACTAGCTTCTAAATGAGAATGCTATATTCCACTCTTCTTCAAATGTTATGAGAGTGCCTCTTACTGGTGAAATTTAACCAGAACCTGGTTGGCAGGGATTTTGGAAACTCCCTGGGCATCCATCTCCTGTAGGGTAGAGGAAAGCATAGGCAATATCCAGCTCAGGGCTATAGCTGGAGATGAATATGAAGCCATTTTTGTTGTTTCTTGTTGTTGTTATTATCTTTCTTTTAAATGACATTACAGTGCATTGTTATACTGATGGTAATGGTCCATCAGTATGGGAAATGTTTAGTATGCAAGAGAGAAGGGGCGAGAATTTCTGGAGCAATGCGCTAGGGGCATAGAATCTCGTGAACAAGTGAAGAACCTTTTCTAGATGAGAGCATTGACAGATCATAGTGGCAGGAGGGAAAATAGGACATATTGTCAGATGTGTCAGTGTGTCGGTTTATGTGGTGGTGGGGATCTGTTGCCATTGCTCCTTTTTTCTTTCCAGTGAAATAGGAAGCAGCTGAGAAGAGGATGGAGAAGAAGTTTGTGAGTTTTGAGGAAATAAGTATTGAAATGAAATTTAGTCTCATGTCTCAGGACATGAGACTAAATGGACCAGGAAATGTAAAGTGACATCTGGAAACTTGTAGGGCCCATTCGATGTTATGACATTAAAGTGAGGCCAGTCAGCATATTGGAGGGTATTTTTCCAGCCATCAGCAGCTACATAGGTGCAGGTGCATAGGAGATGGAAATTCACTGGTAAACTTCAAAACATCTAACAATCGGTGTGGTGCAAGCATTGACCAGCCAGGATGCACCAGGGCCACACTAGTGAGAACCGGATAAAATGCCAGTCCTGGGAAAATTTAGTTTATCCAGTTCTGGATATTTTCCTAAAGGATATGACAAAGCAGGAGAGGAATATGTGAGTTAAGGATGTATGTAAGGGCATGACCATGGTGATAGGTTATTTAACTGAAGTAAGGAGAGGCAGTGAATGGGAATCCCAGGGCGGCTGAAGAATTAATTATAGCAGCAAACAGATAGGAGAAAGTGAGCTGGGAGACAAGAGGAGGGGACCAGGAGAGCAGGATGCCTGAAAAGGCGATTGTGGCAGAATTGGAATGGCAGTCACTAGTAATGACATAAGTAATAGTAATTACCGTGTGACCCTGGAAGAATGTGGCTGAAGCAGATGCAGAACAAGAGCCTTGGAGGGAAGGGAGGGCAGTGTGTTAAAGGGTCTTCTATATGGCCACTGAAATTGGCAAACATCTGATAGGAGTGGTGTTGGAAAGAATGATCGGAAGCCACGAGATAAGGCTTTGACAATCCGATAGAGAGAAATACAAGAGGGGTGGTGTGGGGATGACTGCCAAAGAGGTAACTTGGTCGGATCTGGTGTCAAAAGTTCAGATCTGCTGGGAGAGGGGCAGTTAGGGAGGAAGATGGAAGAATGTCCTGAAAGCAAAAGTGGGGCACACAAGCTTGGATTCTATCACCGTTTTAACTAGGTCTACCCAGAACAGCTCTGATAAGTAAAT
Organism: Lipotes vexillifer; assembly: GCF_000442215.2. Lineage (NCBI taxonomy): Eukaryota > Metazoa > Chordata > Mammalia > Artiodactyla > Lipotidae > Lipotes > Lipotes vexillifer. The sequence continues at coordinate 3,141,614 of NW_006769482.1, forward strand.
ATCCTTAAGTTTTAGCAGGTACACAGTAATTTTTATTATGCTAATCCTATGACATCTTTGTGGGTAAATGAGATGCTAAAATGGAACCATCTTGGTCCCAGTCTTACCTCATTCCAAAGGGATGGCACTGACGGCAGATCCCAATCTTATGTCAGAGCAGGCAGGATTACCTAGGGTGAAAGTCTGTAGAAAATTACCCTAGGGACAGCTCTGCTTCGAAGGGCAGCACTGCAATTTACTCAAAGACCATGTCCAGGGTGTGGGTGGCAGAAGTTGCCTATTTTTGATCATGGGCTCCTTTTTTACCAAAGGCAGGTACTGGGGAAAGCATGAAACATGAAATCCAAAATGCCCCATCTTCCTTGATGTGTCCGAGATTTTTAAATCAGCAGAGGTGACTACAACATCATGCTGGTACCAGGATGAACTATTCATTCATCTGAAATGTATTTACAGAATCCCTCCTCTGGCCCTATAGGCTATGCTTACAGACGCAAATAAGACAACATGCCTGACTTTCTGGGGTTTCTGTTATAATGAGGGGGAAGGACAACAAATAATCAGTCCTACAACTTCAGGTGATGATAAAAGGGATGAAGGAAGTGGCACAGTGGGGAGGAGAGTGACAGCAGAGAGAGGACACCATGAGCTGAAGACGGGACGGCTGCAGAAGCGGCTCTTGGCAAAGGTCTTGGGGCAGGAGGTCCAGGCAGGATGTGAGGAACCTGGGCAGAGGTTTAGCAGGTGCCCCTGAACCAGCCAAATGGCTGGTGTGGCAGGAGCTATATGCAGGAAAGGAGGCTGGGTGGAGAGGCGTTCATGGGGCACCTATGTCACAATGAAGAATTTGGATTTTTTTTTTTAAATTTTATACAGTTTTTAAAGGTTACTTTTCATTTACTGTTACTACAAAATATTAGCTAAATTCCCCATGTTATATAACACATCCTTGAGCATATCTTACACTCACAATGGCCAAGGACATCCTTTAACATTCAGATTAAATCTGGGAATTGGGGCTTCCCTGGCGGCGCAGTGGTTGAGAGTCCGCCTGCCGATGCAGGGGACACGGGCTCGTGCTCCGGTCCGGGAAGATCCCACGTGCCGCGGAGCGGCTGGGCCCGTGAGCCATGGCCGCTGAGCCTGCGCGTCAGGAGCCTGTGCTCCGCAAAAAAACTGGGATTGTATAAGGTTGTAGCTCCACGGACTAGCCTGTATTTTTGACTAGAATTTTGGTGACACTGGGCCAAGCAAGCACTGCTCTGCCCTCGGAATGTTGTCTTAATTAATGTGGACAGCCTGCCTCCCCATCCTACAAATGAGGAAACTGAGACATGGAGAAGGTATGTAACTTGCCTTGACTTACCTGGCTAGTCAGAGGGGCTGGGGGGCTGGAACAGTCTGGGCAGCCTGTCTCCATGCTCTGTACAGAGCCCCTGCTATCACACCATGAACTGGCGTGCCTCGTGAGAGAGCCTTCAGACCGCAGGTGGGGAGACGTGGCCTGGTCCTTCCACCCTGAAATACAACGAAATGCCTACACCAACAGTACAAGTCTGTCCAATGCACACACAAACAATTCAGAGGGTGTAAGTCATGGGTTCCATCATACTCCGATGCATCTATGGGAGGTGGGGCTGGGCCACAAACACAGCCAAGTTCTCAGCCCAAAAAGAGATTGTGTGGCACCCAGTATCTTGACCTGGTTGGAATTTTTGTCCTTCCAACTGGAAGAGTGAGGACAAAGTACAGAGACTCCGAGATGAGATTTGTGTTTGCAGAGTCAGCAGTTATCTCTCAGACCCGGAGTGGTCTCCTCTCCTTTTGGCTTTCAGCTAATCCCCATGGGCTGTTTCCAGCACTCACTCAGACAGGGATGGCTCCAGGCACAGGACTCCCCAAACACCTGTTAGCAACCAGAGGGTGGCCAGAAAGTGGCAGTGGCCGAGAGTGGCTTGAAGGACAATGAAGCAAGCAACGCACACACCAGCCTGGGGGAAGGTGAGCACAATGAGAAAGGGTGGGTGGAGAGGGTCAGTGCCTGTGAAATTCTTAAGTGGCACAGAGAATCCTATAGACCTGCCTGCAGGTTAACAATGATGCTCGCATGTCACCTGAATGAGAGCTCTGCGTGTGGAAGGTTCCTCCCCTCTAGAGCCACACAGCATGTGCACTGCAAACGTGGATGAGGTTGAAATGGAACATTCTCTTATCCATTTCATAATATGGGTTTCTTAAAAAATGCAGACTGTCAGTCCTGTTGGGGAATGGGTGAAGAGTCCTGGATTTGGGATGGAGCCTCAGGTCAGTAAGACCCTGTTCTCCCTAGGGAATAAGTTTCACAGGAACACATTCAAACATGTACCCTATATAAAAATTAGATATAACAAGGAAAATAAAATTATATATATATATAAAATTTTTGGTGAAATTTGCTGAAACAGATCTATTCCTTATATTAAAGTAAGATTTTCCAAAGTGATTCAAAGTGTGACGTAGACAAATATTGTAACCTAAAAGCTGTGTATTTATTTTGGAGCATATTATTAAAAGAAATACAACTAGGTACATCAGTTCTATGGCTTTAGTAGTGATGGAAAATTTTCTTTATAAGTTTATATAGGAAGAATCATTTTCAGGTAAAATGTGAAATGATGACCAAGTTGGTTATGTTGCCATGGCAAATGGTGGGAACATGGAAAACAGTGCGTGGAGATGAAATGCACCTCAGGACCCAAAGGCAGAGCCTGTCTACTGTGGCTCAAGAGAGTTCCCTTTTAAAAAGAAGCACTTGGTTTTAGCTATGGTTTATCCAATTTAAACAAATTACAGTGAATCAATCCAGTGTTTTTAAGTATCCATTCAGAGGTTGGATGGAAAAGGCAAGGTTAAAGACTATTTGGATACAAGTTAAATCCTCACAATGTTTTCAAACCTTGGGGTGGGCTTTTTTCTCCACTAAGTCACCTTGGAATTAGCTCCTGGTCAATTGCCTATAGCGGGTCTCGGGGAAACAAGGGGCCTCTGGCTCAGTGGGGCTGCAGAGGGCACTCTGTGCTCGGGAAACGCACAGGAGGTTTCTGGAGGAAAAGCAGGGCCGTGAGTGTAGCAGACTGGTAACCTGTCGAGGGACTTAGAGGTCCCTAGAATACAACAGAGCAAATACCACAACACACCAGGCTGTGTGCAGAAATTTGAATTTTTTTCTGAGCACAAAATATCTCCATCCTTTACACTCAAAAATATGAAAAGGGTGTTTTGATATTTGAGGGGTGCCAGCCACTGAATCCAGCTCTCCTGGACCAAAGGGTGTATACCTGGGGGATACTTTTCCAGGATCCAATCCCATTGGTAACGTGTGGGCAGGATTCTAAGACACTCAAGGCTCCTGCCTCTCCTCCCTATGAGCATGCATGGGCTGACCTGCAATGTGATGGGGTATCACTCCTGTGATTATTGTACCTTATACAGCTGGGTCTGACCTAATCGTGTAAAGCTTTTAAAAGCACAGAATCTTCCCTAGGGAAAATGTCCCTACCCCAGCCCCTCAGTTTGGATGGGCTGGCCCCTGGGCCCATGGGCTCCTGGGCAATTAGTCTCAGTTTTCAGCCCTCTGCTGCCCCCTGGGCTTCTTAAATTGCTGTCCTATGCTCACGGTTCTGCAGACTGTGGGATCTGCTTTAGGTTTAGCAATCTCATTTTTCAGAATTTTCTCCACAACCTCTGCCTCAAGCTAATAATGACTGATTCAAGTGTAAACTAGGCCAGGAGGGCAGAGGCTGCAGTACCGCCTCTCACACCCTGAGATGATGTCTCCCTGGGCCACAGTTCAGGAGGCAGTGCCCTTTTCTGGCCTCATTTTCAGTGGCACTGCTGTCTCTCACCCTCCTCACAGCCCCAGAACAAAATCACCAGGGGGGCAGAAGGACCAACAGGAGGAAGTGCATTTGGTCCTAACACCACCCCTCTCCTGCCTGAGGGGCCAGACATCTGGATGCCCATCCCCACACAGACGCCCCAGCACAGGCACTCGCCTCACTCTCTATGTGTGTCCCCCATCATCCCCTCCCCAGAGCAGGGCCCAGCCTCTGAGACAGCCATCTCACCATCCTCCTCTCTGGTGCTCTGGAGAGGGAGTCCTGCAGATGGTTCGTCGCCTCTCCGTTGGGGGATGGCCGAGTCAAGAGTACAGTTCTCACTCTGTCCCTGGCACTGAGCAGACGCTGCCTTTCACAGACATGTGGTCCTGGGAAGGGGCTGGGACTCACATGCCAGGGGCCAACGAGGCCCGTGGTCCCTCCTCACCTGGGCTTGTTCCGACCCAATAGATAGTGCTTCTGTAGGTAAAGCTGGGACGGCTGAATCATTTGAAGTTTCCTTCAGAGAGGTACTTGCAGGTGTGCTCCTCTAATCCCATTCAGAATACTATCGCCCCAGTTTTGGTTGATCACACCAGTGACATTTTCACATCATCCATGTAACTATCAATGTTTCTTTCACTTGCTTTCCTATGAAAAGTCACACGCTGCTGCTATCAGAGTGAGCACAGAAGAATACAGACCATGCAAGCACGGAAAGAGAGACGGAGGCGACTATCTCTGGAGAAGGACCCCCGGTAAATGTTGCAATGCAAGCTCCCAAAACACCACGCAGCCAGTCTGTAGCCGGAGCAGTTACAGACAGAGTGTCCATGCTTCCCCATCTCTCAGCCACATTCACACACAGAGAACTGCTTTGTCCAATATGGTCACTGTAGAAAAGGGCAAAGCAACGGAGATTTTCCGTCCTGGCCACAGTGGCTCCACGCCAGACCAGCAAACTCATGGAGCTCATTCCTTTGCTGTTGTCGGCTGGAAATCCATGTTCTATGAAACTGAAGTCTCCCCATTTTACTCAAACCATGCCTGACTGAATTTCACAACCTCCAAAAATGCACACCTGTTTATTGGTGTGGCCCAATCTCGTTCCTCATTTCACTTAAGAACAATTCTCCAGACACAAAAGTTTTTATTCTTTAAAAAAAAAAAAAAAAAAAAAGGATAACATTTCCTGGGTGCTCAGAAGTGGAGCAGATTTCCTTCTGAAGACTTTACAGACATAAATCATAATAATCCTGGGCCCAGTAGAAGAATGGTTACCCTTTTACAGATAAGGAAACGGAGGCTCAGAAAGGTCAAGTGGCTTGTCTGTGCTCTCAACCCCGTGATGCAGCTTCGTGACTCTCAGTCTCCACGCAGGGGTACAGACAACTGATGTCGCTGTGTACCCAGCAGACGAGCCGCTACGTGCACATCTCCCATCCCGGTGTATAAAAAGGCAGCGCTGCTTTTGGAGCCCACACACACAACCTCGAGGAAGATTTCCTTCAGCCTCATACACGTCCTACCTCCTGTATACTTGTGCTTCCAACAATGAAGCTCTCTCCTCAGGGTGTCAGTGCTGCAGTGAGAGAGGAAAAGGCTGATTTTCTGGCCCTTCACAAACTGCCAGGAAAGATGTGACTGGGAGGTGTGTGAGGAGAAAAGCACAGCGGACCTGGGACTTTTCAAGAACCCCACTTCTATCCTACCCTACACGGCTCATCCCTGCTGCGGTCTTGGGGACACAGGGCACATGTGTGTGACCCTCCCCTTCCATGCAAAGCCCCATGTGGAAATGCAGGTGGGGAAGTGATGTCCCTGGGTTCTTATTAGGAAAGTGTAGGCACATAGAGTATTGAGAAGCTGAAGGACTGGGACAGCGAACACCGTGTTATGCCACTGGATTCAGAGGTTAACGTTCCAACCTGTTCCTTTACTTCTCTCACTTTCTCTCGCACACTGAACCAGTTGAAAGTTAGTTACAGGCATGACAATTCACTTCTAAATTCCTCAGGCCTGTTTTATTCCTAGAGATTATCATGCTAAGTGAACTAAGCCAGACAGAGAAAGACAAATATCATATGATATCGCTTACATGTGGAATCTTAAAAAAAAAATGATACAAATGAACTTATATGCAAAACAGAAACAGACCCACAGACGACACAGAAAACAAACTTATATCATCTCACACCAGTCAGAATGGCCATCATCAAAAAATCTAGAAACAATAAATGCTGGAGAGAGTGTGGAGAAAAGGGAACACTCTTGCACTGCTGGTGGGAATGTGAATTGGTTCAGCCACTATGGAGAACAGTATGGAGGTTCCTTAAAAAACTACAAATAGAACTACCATATGACCCAGCAATCCCACTACTAGGTATATACCCTGAGGAAACCAGAATTCAGAAAGAGTCATGTACCAAAATGTTCATTGCAGCTCTATTTACAATAGCCCGGAGATGGAAACAACCTAAGTGCCCGTCGTCGGATGAATGGATAAAGAAGATGTGGCACATATATACAATGGAATATTACTCAGCCATAAAAAGAAACGAAATTGAGCTATTTGTAATGAGGTGGATGGACCTAGAGTCTGTCATACAGAGTGAAGTAAGTCAGAAAGAGAAGGACAAATACCGTATGCTAACACATATATAAGGAATTTAAGAAAAAAAAAATGTTATGAAGAACCTAGGGGTAAAACAGGAATAAAGACAGAGACCTACTGGAGAACAGACTTGAGGATATGGGGAGGGGGAAGGGTGAGGTGTGTTAGGGCGAGAGAGAGACATGGACATATATATACTAACAAACGTAAGGTAGATAGCCAGTGGGAAGCAGCCGCATGGCACAGGGAAACCGGCTCGGTTCTTTGTGGCTGTCTGGAGGGGTGGGATATGGAGGGTGGGAGGGAGGGAGACAAAGAGGGAAGAGATATGGGAACATATATATATGTATAACTGACTCACTCTGTTATAAAGCAGAAACTAACACACCATTGTAAAGCAATTATACCCCAATAAAGATGTTAAAAAAAAAAAAAAAGAAAACAAACTTATAGTTACCAAAGGGGAAAGGTGGGGTGAAGGGAATAAATTAGGAGTTTGGGATTAACGTATACACACTACTGTACATGAAATAGATAACCAACAAGATCCTACTGTATAGCATAGTGAACTATACTCAATATCCTGTAATAAATCATAATGCAAAAGAATACAATAAAGAATATATACTATACTTCATTAAAAAAAATTAATTAAAAAAAAGACATAATCATTGCTTTAGTCAGGGATCCCCAGAGAAACAGAATCAATAAGCTGTGCCTATACGGAGAGATTTACTTTAAGAAATTGTTGCCCTCAATTGTGGGGTTGGCAAGTCTGAAATCTGCAGAGTAGGCTGGCAGCCTGGAAATTCAGGTCAGGACTGGTTTTGCAGTCTTGAATCTGAAATCTGTAGGAAAGACCGGCAGATTGGAAACTTAGGTAAGGTTTCTATGGGGCAGACTTGAGGCAGAACTCCTTCCTTAAGAAACCTCAGTCTTTGCTTTAAAGGCCTTCAACTGATTGGATGAGGCCCACACACATAGATCTGCTTTACCCAAAGGCTACTGATTAAGTATTAGTCACTTCATTAAAAAAAGAATAGAAAATACCTCCCAGTGCTCTAGAACTGGTGTTTGGCCAAACAACTGAGCACTGTAGCTCAGCCAAGTTGACATAATTAACCATCCCAATCATAATACCATTAAAAGTGATATTTGACCTTTTTTTTTCTTTTGTTTTTAGATTCCATATATATGTGTTAGCATACAGTACTTGTTTTTCTCTTTTTGACTTACTTCACTCTGTATGACAGATTCTAGGTCCATCCACCTCACTATGAATAACTCAATTTCGTTTCTTTTTATGGTTGAGTAGTATTCCATTGTATATATGTGCCACATCTTCTTTATCCATTCATCTGTTGCTTCCATGTCCTGGCTATTGTAAATAGAGCTGCAATGAACACTACCAAATGTAAAGCAGATAGCTAGTGGGAAGCAGCCGCATAGCACAGGGAGATCAGCTCGTTCCTTTGTGACCAGCTAGAAGGGTGGGATAGGGAGGGTGGGAGGGAGACGAAAGGGGAAGGAGATATGGGGATATATGTATATGTATAGCTGATTCACTTTGTTATAAAGCAGAAACTAACGCACCATTGTAAAGCAATTATACTCCAATAAAAATGTTATGAAAAAAAGATAGCTAAAAATTCCACCACCCAGAGATAACTATTATTATACATTTAGGGATGTGTGTGTGTGCACACATGCACACTTTTTTCTATAGATATTTTTACTTTTACTAAGATGGACTTATACAATGATTACCATTTTGTAAATTTTTTTCACTTCATATTATAGTGAGCTTGCTTTGTAACAAAGATAAATTATGGCATAATTTTAATGCATGATATTCCATGATATAATTATATCATAATATTTTTAACCAATCTCAATTAATAGAGCTTCATGTTACAGCAGTATTTTTTAGTACTGTAAAAAAAAAAGTGGTATTTGAATAATAGTATGAAATTCATGGTTTAATACTTGCTTCTTGGGAAGCAAAGGTGAAAAACACTACTCTTTGTGTGAAAGAAGGAAAATAAAGTAAATGTTATTGCATTTGCTTACACTTCCATATGGCAAATCTAGAAGGATTCACACAAAGTTTGTGAAGGTGGAGGCTTGGGCTGGAGGAGGGGGTGGGACAGAGAAAGACAAGGGAGGGAAATGGTCACTCAAGGCTTGACTGGAATTGTGGGCCACGTGAATGCATCACCTGTTGAGTAAAAAAACATATATCAAATGGAGAGTAATTCCTAGCTAAAGAAAAAACAGAACAAACATTTTCATTGTGAATCACTGCTCCAGAGACTTCCACATACCTTAATTTCTAATTTCTCCAATAGAGGATTTGCTCCCCCGCAAAGATTGGAATTCATCCTAAAGAAAACAAAGCAAAATTAGAAATAAAAACTGTACAAAATATTGCTAGTTGAGATTTGCACTAATCCTTAGCAAGGCGAGAGCAGAATCCAGGAAGCCTTGAGCCCGTGAAATTTACCCTGTAGGTTCTGGGGTGTCCTGGGCCCTGAGCAGAAGGAGCAGTGGAAGGGCGGCTGTGCAGGCACATTCCTAACCCTCTAGCCTATGCAGGCCTGAGATCGCTCCGTTGCTTCCCACAAGCTCCATCTGTGCCCTTGGAGCCAGTTCTTCTGGATCTCACAGCCTCAACGTCAGTGGGAGCCCCCAGCAACTCCTGGGGAAACATTCGTGGATGACCCTCACACTATGACCCCACTTCGACCGCTTTGCCCACCAGGCCGGTGGTCCCAACAAGCTAAGGTGCCTGGAAGGTAGCAGGAGAAGTCACATGGAATTGCTGTGGGTGAGAGCAAGTGTGTTTTAAGGGAAAATATGTAAACTCTCGGTTCCCAAACTCCTCACACGCTGGGAGTCCCCATCCCCGGGCTTCAGTCCTGTCGTGTTGCTGCTAACCTTCCATAAAGACCAATGCTGGACTCATGAGCACAAAGGAGAACCTTCCCCTGGCTTCAGGACGTTGCATTTCTGCCTTTGGCTCAAGGGGCCCTTTTGATGTTACTACCCGCTGACCTTTCCTCCAGCCACCAAACATCTACATGGGGGATAATGCTTCCACTCTGATATTTTAACTAGGAAGTTTCCAGATGACTAAGAACTTAAGGTATGTTTTTCAAGATGTGCTTTTCATTTCATTCTAAAACTGTACTTTGTGGGAAGGATATTAAATTCTATTCATTATTAGTGCAGCATGATAAACCACCCCAAACTCTCTGGTATAAAATAACAACTCACGATCACAGACTCTAGGGGTCAGGGACAGGGCTGGGGCTGTGATGGAAGAAGACACCTCTTCTCTGGGGTGCCTGGGCCTTAGCTGGGCTGACTCAGAGGCTGGGGTTGGAATCATCTAGCAACCTCTCTCCATGACCCAGAGGCTGGGCTCACCTGGGCTTGTATCTCAGAGAGCCTGCTTGAGGCTTCTCCTGTGGCTGGGACTTAGGGTGTGAACCTTGCACGGGCCTCTTTGAAGACATAGTTTTCCATGTATCATCACTTCCACACAAGCCATCAGTCACCAGCCAATCCCTACAGCTAGGCATAATCCAGGGGAGAAATTTGGACCTCCAACTCCTGAGGGGAGGCAGCAAGGCCATACTGTCTGCAGACAAGCTTGTGGGATGGGAGATGTGATTGAAGCCATCTTTGGAAAGTCCAAGCTGCCCCCCGATCCAATCGTGGTGAGGAGGGAAGGGACCAAGGACCTCACTCCTTCCTTCTGCAAACATCGAGGCCCTGAGAAGGAGCTGGCACCTGGTTGTCCAGACCTCCAGGGCTGCTGCTTCTACCAGGCTATACACACTCTCCATTTGTGTTTGCTCTTGACATGTTTTGTTCTGCCTTCTTGTGTTCTCTGGATCAAATGAAGAAAGTCCATTTATTATTTATTCCTGTTACATCCCAGATGCATACAATTTCTGCTCAGTGATCATTTAAGGCAAAAATGAGGATTAAGATAGGTTTTTATTTTTTAAATGAGAGTAAAGTGGCACCCTCGATTGTCAAAGGAGTGGTCAGCATCATGCCCTGTATGGCATCTGCAACCCCTTAATCTCTTCCTTCAAGACTGCAGTTAGTGAATTAACTGGGGTGTGGAAAGGGGACCCCATGCGCAGGCCCAGACATGTGGAAGATAGCCAGTCAGTGATTTAACATTGAGCAGGGTGGGGGTGAGGGAGACACACACACACACAGAGAGAGAGAGAGAGAGAGAGAGAGAGAGAGAGAGAGAGAGAGAGATGAAGACAGAGGAAGGAGTGGGAAATTCCCTTATACTAAAGATCTGTTTGAAATCAACCTTGACCATTGGACTGCATGAGTTAGAGTATAGACTGAATGCCTATAACAAAGACCTAAAAATATGGTGGCTGAAATAACTGTATTTCTCTCTAATATAAGGTGTCAAAGGCAAACAGCCCAGGCTGATGCCACTGCTCTGTCACTTTCAACGCACGACTTCCACATTTCTGGGTTGTGAGCAGCTACTCCAACTGTCATGATTTCCAAGCTGGCAGGTGGGCAGGCAGGGCAGTAGTGGACCATACCCTGGTTTTCTAAGCAGTATCACTTCTCTGGTCTCACTGGCCCACACTTGGTCACGTGATCATATCTAGCAGCAAAGATGGCTGGGAAATGCATTCTCTGGTCCATGTGCCCAGTTAAAAAGTGTGAGGGTTTCCATTACTAAAAGGAATAAAGGGAGAATGGATATTGAAGAGAGCTGGCTGTCTCTTCCCTGCACTCGTATTTCCCTTCCCCTTTTCCCGTGAAGAAGCAGAGTTTAGATTGCCATGGCATTGGACATAGGGAAACACTTCTTATTGGCCACTGGTATCAATTATCATGGTAGCCTCACTGACTGGCTGGCACTTTCCACATGCCTTTTTTTTTTTTTTCTGCAACTTTTGCATAAACAACTTCTCTAAAGAAGCAAGTTTGTAAGAAAAAAACGCTGTGGACCGAATGCCCACTGTTTCTTGGTCATTGATTCTTTTTTTTTTTTTTTTTTTGCGGTACCGCGGGCCTCTCACCGTTGTGGCCTCTCCCATTGCGGAGCACAGGCTCCGGACGCTCAGGCTCAGCGGCCATGGCTCACGGGCCCAGCCGCTCCGCGGCATGTGGGATCCTCCTGGACCGGGGCACGAACCTGCGTCCCCTGCATCGGCAGGCGGACTCTCAGTCACTGCGCCACCAGGGAAGCCCATTGGTCATTGATTCTTTAGGACATTGTTAGTCTTGATCGTTGTCCTTGGTGGATGAAATCTGATTTGCAGATGAGAAACAAAAACATGATTTACTAATACTTTTCCCTCCAGGTTTCTTGGATGAAAGTTGATGCATACATGCAGAGCCCATCTTGGCAATTTATGTGTGTGTTGAGGGGATGGGGGCCTGGAGGATGAAGCTTGTCCTCTGGACCCCATCTCACGCTTTGGGGAGTCCTTCTTTGCTTTTCCGTTTCCAAATCTTGGCCCTGCCCTTATTTACCCATACCTTTTCCCCACCCAATATATACAATTACCTTGTCCTGTAGACCACTGTTTTATGAGATGCTAATAGAAATTCCAGTATAAAAATATTATTGTCATATAATTTATGTAAACTGCATCTACTCTCCTAGACATTCACAGTTCACTAGAAAGAATTAGAGGCTCTTCATGAAAAGAAATCACATTATAGAAGTTTACCCCAAGTGTGTGTCAAGTTTATTTGAGTGGAAAACACATATTGAAAAGTGCCTGGTGGGGAACATCAACCTCATCTTGCTGCAGTGTAATGCACAGAAAAAGCCATGAACTTTTGAGCCAGATACACCTGGATCAAAATCCCAGCTCTGCCACTGGCTACGCATGGCCCTCAGTTTCTTTACCAGAAAATTAGTCATTGTATTAACTACCACCAAGGGTTAGCGTGAGGATTGATGGAAGGATATAGAGGGAGCACAGTGCCTGATGTATAATATAAACTCAGTAAAGGAGCCTCTATTATTTTTATTGGACAGACATCATCTAATAATAACCCAATGTGCCAGTCTGATAAAGTGTTTGTGTCACGCGTGGTGAAGGATACCTCTAGAACCCTCTTCCATGCTGATTCTACTAGTGCTTATTAGATCTACATCTTACCCACTGAAATGGCTTGGGATGGACTGAGAAAGTCTGATTAAATTCATTCTGCCTGATTCTCATCTTCCAGTGTTGTATAGTATAAGCCCCAAGAACAGTATAGACCCCATTTGGCTTTAAGCCGAGCATCCCAGGGTACACATCTGGTGGCCAGCACCTGGCTTCAGGGTGCAGTTAGATACAGAGATGAACCAGGAGTGTTCAGGGCTTCCCCCTCCTCATGAGTCAGATGGAGGCGTGCCTGGTTATCTAGGCATAGGTGAGACATGCTGCCTTGGTAGGAGTCTGGAACTTGGGGATTATCCTCTTCAGCTCCCTACAGCCCTGGTTTAGAGTCTGGGGGCCCCGGTTGAATTTCCCATATTTAAGAGATCCCTTAGCCTGTTTAAGGGAAGCTGTTCTGATGGTCTCCATGACAACCTCGGGCAGCCTGGAGTGAGCAACCAGCAGACCTTCCAGCAGGGAGACCCATCCCACTAAATGGATGATACCTGTGGAGGAAACAATCCTACCTGGCACTCAGATCAAAGGGTGAACTCAGCATACATGAATCATGCCAGCCTTTTAAGTAGATACAAGTGAGTTTATTCCTGGCACAGGAGCAGTCCTCCTGGTAATTAACAATCATGCCTGATGTCTGTCTAATGCCCATAACATCCCCCAGAGGAGTTTTGTCATTTCTATTTTGTAAATTAGTGAGAGACGGAAGTTGACCTGAACAACAACAAAAAAGGAATGGACGAAGGACATAGTTGTCAGTTTGTATTAGTTCACAGATGTTAAAAAAAAAATGCCTGCTACTATTACCTATTCCCATCACATGATCAGAATCTGAGACAAGAAAGTATTTGCTCAAAATGTCCTAAAGGACAGGTAGCAACTTTGATTGCCATCCCCTCAGGACCCCTATTTTTCTAACTTCCACTTAGATGGATGACAGCTTGAGCATGTCCCATGCATGAAAACCACAGGAGGACAAGGTTGTATCACCATGTGCCTCTCCCCCACCAGCCTCCTTTCCTCCTTCCCTCACAGGCCTCAGATGATGCCTAAGGCTCTCGAAAGCAAATTATCCATTGTGGGGGCTTTTTGAGCTACCAAATATGAGTAAAGTATTAACAAGTAACAAACCATAAAATATATATATATATGTATACACACACACACACACACACACACACACACACACATATATATATATATATATAATAGTATAGAAAAGACAGAATATATATATTTTTTAAAGCTAAGAATTTGCCCTGAGTGCAAGTTAAATGTTTTTGTTCGGTTCATTCTAAAAATAGAAAAATAGAAAGTGATGCCTGATGGTTTATGGGCACAAAGGAAACAAATCACTCTTGGGCAAAACTATTTTTGGCAAAATGTTACAGCTGACTCAGAAATTCTTAAAAGGCTGAGGGTGTTAATGTGATGGAGATGATGTGGAGCTATTTGCTGTGCTGTTACACGCCAGCTCTGGTACGTGCCTGGCAAAATTCTAGAAACAAATATGTGAGAAGGGACCTGAAAGGCCAAGCTTTGAGTTAAGGAACAAAACGGCACTTTATCCAAGGTGGGCGGGGTCTCCCTCCTACCTCATCATGACAGGACACATCGGCCCTTCCACGTCCTGACTCACTCGTAGATGTCCTCGTGATGGCCTTGGAGCAGGTGGGGATGCGCCTGAGACCAGCAGATGGGCTTGCTGCCACCTGCTCTGCCCCCAGCCTCTGAGCTCATTGCTCTGTTCACACAAAAAACTGACAAGTCTCAACTGGTTTTCAAAGTGGCCTCTCTTCCCCTACCAATGTGAAGCCATTTTTCTCTCGTAGCTAAGTAAGTCCTACTGTTGCATTACAGGATTTAAATAATGATAATGGTAAACACTAGAAAACTGAATTATACTGGGATGTAATCCCAAAGAGGATTTTGTTATTTGCTTTATTGTCCCATATGTTTCCCAGAGGGACGGTCCTATGTTCCCTTAGATGCAGACAGAATACTAATTGCTCCCATTTATTGAGCATTTGCTATGTGACAGGTGGCTTATATACGTTTCCCATTCAATACTATGGCTACTTTAATCCATAAAGAATGGAGTAGAGTGTTCCAGTCTGTGTTTTACACATGAGGACACAGAAGCCCAAGGAAGCTGAATAATTACCAACAACTCCCAGCTAATGAATGAAATTCAAGTACCAGCCTTTCTGACCCTCAGACATCCTTCTAGGCACTCCACCTGCTCTCTGTAGGCCAGCGCCAAGAGCAGCCCACACACCACAACCTCTCGGCCAGGCAACCTCTGTTCAAATTCTTGCCTCCTGTAAGGAATGTTCAGCGTTAATGCTCTACTTTGTTCAAACCAAGGACAAAACCAAGAGAGGTTAAGAACTTATCATACCGAGAATCGTCAAAATGTTCCCTCTGTAAGTGCAGAAAAAGGACTTTGAAGAAATGATCACATCCATTTGTGAAAGTATTTACTGCAAACAAATATCCAGCTAAGTCAAATTACTTCAAAGACCGATCTAAATTAGGGGTGATGAATTTAAAAGAATGTCTGTCATTAGTATTTCATTTGTATGTACATGAATGTATCTAAACAGCGGTTTTCTCTTAAGCAGCTTATCCTAACTGCTATATGTCATCTGCTTATTCACATACAGTAATGCTTTCATAGAAACATTGTTTCATAGAAACCTGGTGTCTCCTGAGTTGACAAATACCACCACAGAATAGTCATCAGAAAGCATAGTCTGTGTCACCATGACCTTAATTTGCCTTGCTGCCCAATGGAAAAGAAAAGGTGGAGAAAGTGGCACACCCGTAAGGAAAAAGATACCTGAGGGTCAAGGCTAAGGACTTTCAGGAGGCCAGCAGTTTCTGTGTCTGAAAAAGTGATAGAGAAAAGCTTCAAGGAGCCCTCTAACTCCCCAGCCCAGGATTCTCAGCACTGGATGCAGGTGGGGGACCTCCAGGTGCCAGTCCTGCCAGCTGGGGTGGTCAGTATTATTCAACTTAGAGCCGGGCTCGCTGACCATGCATCTTCTGTACTAGGACTCCTCTACCCCCTTATCCAGGCCTGAATTGATCTAATTCCCTTTGCGATAGGAACACTACTCTGGAACAGGAAAGGAGACCTGCCCAGGTCCACAAGACTCCATCCTGTGATGGTTCCTCAGGGAAGATGGGTGTGGAAAATGCCAACTCATCTGTGGGAATATTGCGATCTTCCTCTTTAAAATTATCCCCCCCCCCCTTAAAATAGATCTGTAAAAACTAGGCAAGAAAGGCAGCCTGGAGGCAAGGGAACATCCTTGGTGGCCTCATCTGCCATCACCACTGATAGTGATAGGCACCACCCACCAGCTTTCAATCTCGGTTGCCTGAATTGAGGGTACAGCTGACCAAAGGGAGTCATAAGCAAATCTATCCAGCAGTGATACACCTCACTCCCCTCTTACCTTCTTCACTTGTTTCTTTATTCGGTTTTAAACAGGAGTCTAATCAACTCTGCTGCAAACAAAATGGCCTTTTTGATACATTAAAAGTCAATTGGTGTGTGGAGCTGCAGAACCCTGCCTCACTGCTGGTGGGAACGCAAATGACCCAAACACCGTGGAGGACAGTTTGGTAGGTTTT
Organism: Lipotes vexillifer; assembly: GCF_000442215.2. Taxonomy (NCBI): domain Eukaryota; kingdom Metazoa; phylum Chordata; class Mammalia; order Artiodactyla; family Lipotidae; genus Lipotes; species Lipotes vexillifer. Next base: position 3,157,894 of record NW_006769482.1, read on the forward strand.
GACAAAACTAAATATACTCTCACCATATGATCCAGCAATTGTAGTCCTTGGTATTTACCTAAAGGAGTTGAAAACTTCTGTTCACACAAACACCTGCACACAGATGTTTATAGCAGCTTTATTTATGATTGCTAAAACTTGGAAGCAACCGAGATGTCCCTGCCAAAACTTGGAAGCAACCGAGATGTCCCTTAGTAGGTGAATGAACACATAAACTGTAGTACATCTGGACAGTGCAATGTTATTCAGGGTTAAAAAGAAATGAGCTATCAAGGCATGAAAAGACATGGAGGAATCTTAAACAGACATTGCTAAAGGAAAGCAGCCAATCTGAAAAGGCCACATACTTTATGATTCCAGCTATTTGATATTCTGGAAAAGGAAAAAGGATGGAGACAGAAAAAAGATCATTGGTTGCCAGGATTTAGGGGCAGGGGACAGATGAATAGGTGGAGAGCAGGGAATTTTTAGGGCAGTAAAACTATTCTATAAAATACTATAATGGTGGATACAAGTCATTATACATTTGTCCAAACCCACAGAATATTCAACACCAAGAGTGAACCCTGATGTGAACTATGGACTTGGGGTGGTAATGATGCATCAATGTAGGTTCATCAATTGTAACAGATGTACCACTCTGCTGGGGGATGTTGATAATGGGGGAGGCTGAGCATGGTGGGGGACAGGAGGTGTATGGGAAATCTCTGTACCTTCCCCTCAATTTTTCTGTGAACTTAAAACTACTCTGTAAAGTTGTCTTTTAAAAGTCCAGTGATGGATTCAGGAGTCAGGAATAAGTGGTTGATTCTAGAGCATGTGGCTTTTGGAGTGATAAAACAAGAATTGCAAAAAGAGTTGGCAGTTGGTCCTCCTTTCATCCTTACTTTCTCTTCAGCAAACACAGAGGAGGAAGAAAATAAACAGCCTGGGCCCTGGAAAGGACCTGGGCCTGTTGTAAATCTAAATCACTCCTGGGCCTGCCTCAGAGACCGAAGCTGCTGACCAGGCACGGGCCCAGCTCCACCCGCCCAGCACCTTCTACCAGTTTCCTCAGCTGAGGGGGAAGAGCTGGCCATGGAGATAGGCCAAAAAAGGAATTTCACAACGACTGTCCCCAGAGTTTGGAAATACATGTCCTCTAATTTAGTCCATCAAACTCAGTTTGAAAATGCAGCTAAGTTTTTATAAGTAGTTACTAACTATTGTTTTCAAAGTAATTCATGTTTGTGGTTTTTCCCCATATCCAGATTTACATAGGCAGACTCAGAATGTGAAGCATTCAGAAAACACAAAGCATTGAAGTTTGATGTTGTGAAGTAAGGAGAGCAGAGTGGGAATAGAACAACTGGTCCCATGGGTATCGCTGAAGAAATGATGGGCTTTGTGGTGGTTTGGAAACGTGGTTGTACTACGGAGCCACTGGGAGCTGTGAAATTCCTACTGCCAGACCCCATGCAGACCTGTTCTGTCAAAAGATATGGGATGGGCAGCACCGGTCACACGTATGGTCTTAATCTCCAGGGGATCACACTGTCCAGGCAAAGCTGGGACCACTGCCCTCAGAGTTGATGAGGGAGCATCTTGTCCTGGAGATGCAGGCAGGGCCATGAGTCCTGGCTGAGCTCTTCACTCAGGGGGAAAGACCCTTCTACCAGAAATTAGAAATCAAGTTATTTTGTAGCTTTAAAAAAAAAGCAGAAGTGGCATCACCAAGAATGCTCGTTTTCCCCCCATGGCAACTGTGAAACTGTCTCACCAGAAAGAGTGACAAACAGATGCCCAGAAAGCTTTTACCTCTTCTCTTTTCATGATCAATCAGAACACTGTGCCCCTGGGTTTTGTCACAGAAGAAGAAAACTTGGAGGCAGGGAGGAGACAGGGACCTGAAAGGATTAAGGCAGCACAGCATCTTAGAGCTACCAAGGGGCGCAGGGTGCCGGCTGAATGGCTGGAGGCTGGAGGTCTTGTCTCAGGGCCACTGAGTGCCTCCCTCTGCAGCTCACACCACCACCACCTGCATGAGCACCAGGGCAGATGGAACCCAAAAAGTCCCAAAAGCACGGTTTTATAGGGGTGAGAGATGAGAAGAGAAGAATAACACACCATGTGATGAGAACAGAAATGCCAAAAAAAAAAACCCGGCTTCCTAACCACGCTGCACAGTTTTCAGCAAATGGATAGTACATTATCCTGACATAGCACTTTCTCTAGGAGACATCACCAGATGAGTCTTCCCAGTGTTCTTATGAGCTGCGTAAGGATCAAGAACTGTCTCTTTTTAAAGGAAAAATAAAAGTGAGGACAGGGCTTCCCTGGTGGCGTAGTGGTTGAGAGTCCGCCTGCCGATGCAGGGGACAGGGGTTCGTGCCCCGGTCCGGGAAGATCCCACATGCCGCGGAGCGGCTGGGCCCATGAGCCATGGCCGCTGAGCCTGTGCGTCCGGAACCTGTGCTCTGCA
>NW_006769482.1:3160771-3167210 GCF_000442215.2 Lipotes vexillifer
CGGAACCGGGGCTCTGCAAGGGGGGAGGCCACAACAGTGAGAGGCCCGCGTACAGCAAAAAAAAAAAAAAAAAAATAGTGAGGACAAGTTGGAGGGCAGGAGGTGTCCAAGGCATCTTAGCCCCTTTGGTCTCCCACCTGTGGAGAACTTCCTCACATTCCAGGGCCAGCCCTGGAGGTGAACTCAGCCAGAGGCGAGTAGTGAGTCAGGCTAGAAATCTACTGTTCACTCTAACGGTACAGACTTGATCCCTAAGGATGGAAGTGCCCTGTCTTCTCAGAACCAGGAGCCCAGCCTTTGTTTTGTAAAAAGGTGTGAGTACCACGTCTGTCCTGGGGACTGTGGATACCAACAGATGCTCCAACCAGGTCATGTGTATCCCAAGGACCCAGCCTGGACTCCAGTTTACAGCAACCTTGGAAAGTCTTCCAACCCCCTCTTCCCAGAGCTGCTCAACGAAAGTGACAACTCAGCCCTGCCATGAATTTGTGCCTCAGACCAACATCTTGATACAAAAGAAGCTTCAGGGGTAAATGATGTGGGATGAAAGGCCTAGGATGACCTCCAACAATTCAGTGTAGCCTTTTTTCTCCAGGAAGATTATTTTATTATTTAATGAAGAAAGGAGTAAACAAATTGCGTTCCATATGGGGCTGTTGAACGAAAATGAGAGGTATTAACATGCTTTAGGTTTCTACATTTCTTTCACAAGTCATATTAATAATAATTAAAATTAAAAAATAATAGTAATGATTAAAATTGTTATTCCCACCATATCACACACTATATTGCTTTGCTTTATTTATTTATTTATTTATTTATTTATTTATTTATTTATTTATTTTTGGCTGTGTTGTGTCTTCCTTGCTGCATGCGGGCTTTTCTCTAGTTGCGGCAAGCGGGGGCTACACCATGCTGCAGTGCACAGGCTTCTCATGGCGGTGGCTTCTCTTGTTGTGGAGCACAGGCTCTAGGCACGTGGGCCTCAGTAGTTGTGGCTCACGGGCTCTAGAGCACAGGCTCAGCAGTTGTGGCGCACGGGCTTAGTTTCTCCGCGGCATGTGGGATCTTCCCGGATCAGGGCACGAACCCATGTCCCCTTCATTGGCAGGCGGATGCTCAACCACTGCACCACCAGGGAAGTCCCTATATTGCTTTTTTAAGATAATGTCATCCATCACTTAGTCAACACATATCTTTACATTCATCATCAACACAGGAATTGTCAACATAGGAACTATGCAACTCTGCATTTTGAGTGTTCTTTTAGCCTTGTTTGGGGAAACATCCTTCCCCAAATAAGCTGTGTGTCTAGAATTTGCCACAAAATGTGGACAGATCATCTTACACTTCAACCAAGGATGCCGTTTCCTCCTCTCAGATCTGATCCTCTGTGATCTACCTGGACCCAGTTCTGATCCTCTAAGAACACCAGAGCCCACGTAGAGAAAGCACAGCCCCTAGGGAGATGCTTGATTCTCTTTGCCCACCTCCTTAGAGGGACCATTTTATACCTCAAGATGTGAATTGAAAGATCCCCGTCAGGAAGTCAACCCTAATGTGGAAGTAGCAGCCGATGTTCTCCTTTTACCTTTAGTGGTCAGACTGTATTGGGCCCGTTTAGCTAGAGTAGTTTCCTCTGTGGATAATTTAAGAAACAGAACAAAAAATATCTCAGTAAAAAAATGGAATTTTCTTCCCATTTTTCTCCTTAATATTTGAAGTAGTTAATCCAAGTGTTCAAATAAAATGTCCAGAGATGATGCTTCTGATTCCAACATCCTTAACCTGGGGCCATGGATCCTGCAAGAGTCTGTGGATAGAATTTCGGAGAGAGGTACAGGGGCATAGATAGGGAAAATGAACCTTTATTTTCATTCACCTCTAACTGAAATGTAGTGCTGAGCTCAGTTGTGAATGTGGGCAACAAACCACAATTGGATAGCAGTTCTCGTGGTCCTAACGGCTGAGAAATCTCAGGTGTTTTCAGGATACAAGGCATTGTTACCGACAGATACATAGAGGATTGGGTTCCCGTGACATCCTATGGACTGTGTACATGTTTAGAAATGTCATTCTGAGAAGGAGTCCATGGCACAAAAAGGTAAACTTCATCCAGCAATGATAAATAACACAGGAACATAGCTCAGTTGGGCATTAAACACAACCATAACCCCTTGAAACTCAAGAATACACTAGTTGAGACGGAATTCACAGGGTGCTTTACAATGTCTCTGCAGACTCCATTCTCTCCTCATTGCAACCCTACCAGGGAGGCAAAGTAAATATAGGGCACATTTTGCCACCCTCAGAGCCCTGAGCACAGAGAGGCCTGGTGATGCTCAAGGTCACACAGCTGGGAAACAGCCAAGTGAGAACTTGTCTCCTCACCCAGTTCTCTCCCCAGACAGTCAATCTCTCCCAGGTGGAAGTGAGAGGGGCCGGACCTTTTGTCCTTCTGTCTGCTATTTAATTCTTTAATGGGATCCCAATCCTCTTACACTGTGGCTCTCCCAGCCTTGAATTGGTGTCTCCATCATGTATTCTGTCCTCCAAACTATTCCCCACTCGGTCCCTCCTGCACCTTTCTGGGGAGAGCGGGGCTTCTCTGGGGAGATCCAGACCCCAGTTCACAGTTGTGGCTGCTGAGTGGGTCCCGCTGGAAAGCCAAGTGTGCCGATGAGTTCCTGCCCAATGGGAGAAATCATCACCTGCTCTGAAACAGTTTGGCCAAACAGGAGAGAAGGGAGATGACGTGGTAAAGTGGAGAGGAGGGAGGGTAAGTCAGAGAAAGGGAGGACACGGGCAAGACGGTGAGCAACAGGGACAGGACTGCATGGGAGGGCAGGAGCGGATGCTCAGGACATGCCTGAGAGCGGATCTGGCCTGAGGGAGGTGGGGCTGGAGAAGTGGAAGTGAGGCTCAGTGACCACCGTGATCTTGTCCTGTCTTCTTTGCTATTTATCCAGGGTAATTTGTGTGCTTTACAATAATGAAACCCGTTAAGCTGGACATTTTTTTTTTGGTACGCGGGCCTCTCACTGTTGTGGCCTCTCCCGTTGCGGAGCACAGGCTCCGGACGCGCAGGCTCAGCGGCCATGGCTCACGGGCCCAGTCGCTCCGCGGCATGTGGGATCTTCCCAGACCGGGGCACGAACCCGTGTCCCCTGCATCGGCAGGCGGACTCTCAACCACTGCGCCACCAGGGAAGCCCCAAACTGGACATTTTGAAGTCCTCTGGTTTTCTCTGTTTCCAGAGCAATTCTCTTCCTGTGTTTCCCTGGTCAGGGACCAAGGACACCTGGTTTAAGTCCCATCCTGCGGTTTCCAAGAAGTGGCACCCTCAGCCTCAGTTTCCCCATCTGCAAGGCCCCAGCCCCTTCTACAATGAGGACTGTGTTGGGGGCGGGGGAGGATTGGGGAAGGGGAGTGCAACCCAGTGGCTGGCCTAGCTGCCCCAGCCCTCCATCTGCACAAACGCACCTCACCAGCCTTTGCCCATTCCTTCTCGCCTTCACTCTCCTGGGTGTTTTTTCCAGGGCATCTGGCACCATCTGACATACTATGTAGTCAACTTGCTTATCTGTTCACTGTACAGGTTCCCACACCTGGTCCCGAATATGAGTTCCAAAGAAAGAAAGCATTTGCTCTGTGATCCTCCCCATGTCCCAGTCCTGGGCCTATGTTGGCCCAGAGTCCTCAAGAACCAGCTGACAGATGTGAATGCTGGGCACATGCCGGGCAGTCGTGAGTTGGCTATTAACTCTGTTGTGGTCTCCCAGGTCCTACCTTCAGCATCAAAGTTGGCCCTGGAAGTGAGAAGGGGGCTGTCTATGCAGCTTGCTTCCTTCATTCAGGGTCAGATTCTGCAGAGACCCCAGGTGACAAGAGTTGGGGAAGAGGCTTGAGCTGACAGCCTAGGGCATCTGTCCTGGAAAAAGGGACACTCTGGGCTGCAGGCTCAGCCCTGCCTGGATCTGTCCACACTCCAAGCTGGGTGCAACCATCCTGTGGCTGGCAGGTCACAGTGGGCAGACCTTTTTTTACGCAACCATTTTTGTGGTGGGCTCTCCTGCCTGGTATCTGGGACATCTGCCGGAAATCAGGCACCGTCTGTGGGATTCCGCAGCCATCTCAGCTGGCCTTCTGCTGCCGTTGACTGAAGCCACAGCCCGGGCCTGCCCCTCAGAGAAGGGGTGAAAAAGACAGCTTGGTGTGGGCCATCAATCAATCCTGGTGTTGCCATCCGAGGTGAATCTCGTGCAAAAATAAAGTCAAAACCCCGGTCCAAAATATCCTTCGAGGGAGGCCATCAGGAGCTCTGCCTGCGGTGGGAAGGCCAGGACCGCAGCATCTGGGATTCCTAATTATAGGGGGGCTCAGGTTCCAATGTGTCATGTGGGAGCAGAGATGTGCCTTTCTGCGCAGCCTTCCAACTGTCATCCTCGCCACCAGCTTCCTCACAGCATCAAGACAAAAATATAGACTACCCTGTGCCCCAACGAGCTTTCCCACATCTGTAGGAGTGATTTTTACTGTTCTCTTAAGGGTCAATTTTAGATTTGGGGTCTGTTAGCACCCCACCCCCATTCTTAGATGAGGCTGGCATGACCTAAAGGAACAGTTCCCTTTTTAAGTTTTCACTGCAGGTAAAAGAAATATTCACTAATATCTTTGGGAGGGGGGAGTATTTATTGACAATGTGTTGGAAAAGTAATATTTCCTTCCAGACTTTTCCACTCAAGGAACTCCCTATGTCTCTTCCTGCTGTATCTTCTAGACCAGGGTGTTGGTATATGGCCATTGGGCAGTGGGGAGCAGCAGAAGGTGTCATAGAGCTAGAAGGGACCACAGGGAAATTCTAAAGGACACAGGCAGACCCGAGGATGCATTGGGCTTAACTGGAGTGTGACCTAAGAGAAGAAGAGGCCATTGGTGTGGCCTAGGGTCTCTCAGGTAAGAGGGAGAGGGGCTGACAGTGGTGCAGGGCAAGAGGAACCACACTCAGGGCACCAGACCAGAGTCCTGGGACCACAGCTCTGGGGGTAAAGCAACGACAATGTGAATCTCAGGTGAAGGGAACACACAGAATGGGATTGACAGTTTCCAAAAGATAAAAGTTCAAAAACAGACACACTTGGTAAAGAAGAGGTTAAACTTGTTTCAGGGACCACCAAGATTGAGGCAATGGTGGGGATGTTGGTGTGGAGAGTGAGAGTGAGTTGACACTGCAAAAGGAGACAAGGTCTTCAAGGAAGTAACTGTTGAAAAACTTTGATCCAGATGGCAGAGTACACTTACATGCTCATTTGAGATAATGAGAAAGAATTATTCATGAAAATACATCCAGGAAGCAATAGAAAGTAAGAAACAGTACTATCAGGAAGCCAGAAGTGACCATAATCACTATCAGAGAGAAAGAAAAAGAGATGCACATTGATGGAGAAACAAGAGCAGAGATAATAACAACCAAACGTGTGGAGGTGAGAGGGGTCTGTGCAATGCAATGGCCCTCAGGGCAGGAGGACAGTCCAATTGCCATTCAGGGGTGGACCTGGGAGCTACAGCCTGAGTAGGTGGTCCAAGCACCTGCTCCTCCCCAGGCTAGGCTGAGCAGTGAGTGAGGGGAAGATTCCCACCCCAGGCCCCAGAAGCGACAGTCAGAGACCAGAAGGTGAAGATGGGCCCCAACCTAGAAGATAAGCCACCAGTTCACCTTACTTAACCCAATGTCATTCCCACAATCACCTGGCTCAGTTCCTAGCATCAGAACCTTGACTGGGAAGAGAACACGACTCATCAAATCAAGGAGTTGAAAACTGATGCTCAGCACCACATGTCTGAGAGAAGTGAACATCATGAAGATGTGTCAACACAAGAAACAAACAAGAAAACACCCAAGAATGGAATTAACAGAGAAAAAGGAGAGTACATTAAAATTAGCCTCATCAGTATCCTTAGGGATGGTACAAGAAGATATTCCATACATAAAATTGGGAGGGGTGTTATGCCTGTGCCTCTCCTGGTGGTGCCCTCTCCCTCCGGGCACAGACCTATCCTCTGGGTCCTCTCTCTGCCCTTCACTGTCAAGTTTACCCTCTTCAGCGGGGCATCTCAAGCAGCCTACAAGACAGCACTCCTAGCATCATAAAAGGGAAGCTCATCCTTTATTTACTCAACCCCCAGCTATTGCCCCATTCCTCTGCATCCCCTTATGGAAAAAGATCTAAAGATGAGTCCAGAGCTTCCCTGGTGGCACAGTGGTTGAGAGTCTGCCTGCCGATGCAGGGGACACGGGTTCGTACCCCCGTCCGGGAAGATCCCACATGCTGCGGAGCGGCTGGGCCCGTGAGCCATGGCCGCTGAGCCTGCGCGTCCAGAGCCTGTGCTCTGCAACGGGAGAGGCCACAGCAGTGAGAGGCCCGCGTACCGCAAAGAA
>NW_006769482.1:3167220-3177591 GCF_000442215.2 Lipotes vexillifer
AAAAAAAAAAAAAAAAAAAAAAAGATAAGTCCAGTGTCCCAGATACCCATTTCTGGTTTCTTTGACCCCTCCCCACCAGGTTTTCACCGGGTTCCTATAGTCAGGATGGCGTTGATCTTGCAGTCAGACCCAGTGTTGGGGGGTGAATCACTCCTTTCCTCTGACCACCCTCCGGGCTTGGCTTCCAGAATCCACACTCTCCAGGCTCTCCTCCCATCACTGAGTGCTCCTTCCGGGCTCTAGGGCCAGACCCTGTCTCTGTCTCAACTCCACAGTGCTGACCTGCCCAGCTCAATTGGCCCCGTGCATGTCACCTACACATTGACGGCCTCCAAATCTGTGCCTCCCACTGTAAAAGGAAAATCCAAATGGATTCACTATTGCCAAGAGAGCTCTCTAAAAGGAACTGGGAGGCCATCAAGGAAGTGTGACTTATGTACATCCCAGCCTCCATCTGAACTTTTAGCCACTTATTGCCCTAATGAAGACATCCAGAACATTTGCCAGAAAGTCAAGATAGTTATAGGACCCTTACCCTAAAACAACTCATGATGCCTACCCATTGAGGACAAATACTTTTTTTCTTGTATCAGAGTACAGCCTCATGGCTTTAGCCTTTATACGCCCCTGACTCTTTCTCTTGCCTGGAACATTCTTTATGTTTTAACCAAATCTGTGTCTCCTGCATTACAGTTCTTAGGACACAAATAAAGATCCTCTTTGTTCTTTGCAGCCTCGATACTGATTATTGTTTGACACAGCCCAGTCTCCTAAACCTCAAACTCAATGTCTCTAATTCAACATCAAACAGACATCACAAGCATGCCCAAACGTGAACCCCATTCTACCCACTCCTGCCTACTTCTCCCCATTTCTCCCCACACTGAACAGTACGCAGTTGCTCAAGCTAAAACCTTAGAGTCACCCTTGACCTCTCCTCTCCTTTGAATTCCAACATCACCAGTCCAGGCCACCATCTCCTCTTGCCTGGGCTATTTCAGTAGACTGCAAACTCATTTGTATGCTTTCACTCACCCATCCCCCAGGAGGCCCCAAAGGAGGCTTTTAACAGTCAAACTGGATTGAGTCACTCCCCGGTGTATACCCTCCAGGGATTCCCGACACCTCACATCCTGACATCCTCACATGGCTTCCAGATCCAGCATGGCGCCAACACTCCTGCCAACCCTCCACCTCTTGTCCTGCCCTTCCCATGTGGGTCTCCTCTCTGTTGCTGGCACCCGTTTTTGTCAATGAGGTAAGAAAAAAATGAGAAATCAGTATTGGAGATGAAAGGGAAAATACAGAGGAAGTTAATAAGGTCAAATACAGTCCATTGTTTGAAGACAAAATGATCGTAGATATAGAAAAGACAAGATAATCCCTAGCAAATCATTAAACCTCATGAAAGTTCAATAAGTTCAGCAGATGAAATATCCACAAATAAAAATCAAGCTTTTTTCTACACAGTAATAGCCAATTAAAAAATGTAATGGGGAAAAAAGAATCACAGTAGGAACAAAATCATATAATGTCAACAAAAACTGTGCAAAATCTACCAGAAAAAAACAAAAGCAAAAACCCAAAGAACTTTACTTAAAGGCAAAAAGAATCCCTGAATATATGGAGACACACAACATATATCTTAATGTAGAATCAATATTATAAAGATACCAATTCTCCTCCAACTAAATCTGTAAATTCAGTGGAAGACTAATCAAAATTCAACAGGATTTTCTCCTAGTACTTTACTATGAAAAAATTTAAACAAAGAAAAGTTGAAAAAAATTTACAGTGAACATACAAATACCTGCCACCTAGACTTATCTTAACATTTTATCATATCTGCTTTATCACAAACTGTCCATCTATCCATTCCTCTATCCACTCATCAATTCGTTTTTGTTTGTTTGTTTGTTTGTTTTTCTGGCCGCACCACAGCTTGTGGGATCTTAGTTCCCCAACCAGGGATCTAACCTGGGCCCATGGCAGTGAGAGTGCTGAGTCCTAGCCACTGGACCACCAGGGAATTCCCAATCTGCCTTTTTAAAATGCATATCAAAGTTTCAGACATCATTACATTTCACCCTAAACATTTCATGTACGTGTCATCAGTCAGGGTCAATGTTTTTTTCTTACACTTTTTTAAACTTACATACAATTAAATGTACAAATCTTAAGTGAGCATTTCCTAAGGTTTGGTATGGATATACCCGTGTAACACAAAGTGGTATCAAGTGTGAAATACTAACATCACCCCAGAAGGTTCTCCCACATACCTGCCAACCAATCTCCACTCCCACTGTGAGGCAAACACCTTCCGATTTTTTCCACCATGAGTCCTTTTTGTCTCTTCTAGAAGTTTGTATAAGTGTTTCTTATAGTATGTGCTCTTCTGTGTCTAACTTCTTTCACTTGGTGTAATTATTTTGAGGTTCAGCCAAGGGGTTGTATATATCTGTAGTTCAATCCTTTTTTATTTCTGCCTAACAAACCCACTGTGTGAATGACACAGTGTGGTTATTCATTCAGTGGTTAATGAATACCTGGGTAGCTCACAATCAGTTTTTAAATGGAATTTGACAAGCTAATTCTAAAATAGTAATGGGAGGAAAAAGTATAACGATGGCCAAGCAGAAATCTCTGAGAAGCGGGACTTGCTCTACTATATATGAAAGCACATTATACAGCTATAATAATTAAAAGAGTGGATTTTGACACAGAAAAGGCAAATAAATCAACAGAGTAGAATTTAAAAGTCCAGAAGAAGACGAATGTAATAAGAGAAATGTGTTTAAATAAAAGTGGGTGTTTTAACAGTCCTCAAAATGCATAAAGACACAATTTTTAAAAAGGAAAAAGAAATATATATACAACATGGAAGAGAATTTCCCAAGAAAGATGTAAAAGCCAGAAATCATACATGGAAAAATGAACTAATTTAACCACAGAAAATTTAAAACCATTTGCACAATAAAAAACATAAAAATTAAGAATATAAGAGATAAATTGGGGAAAAAAGCATAATGCCTTTAGATATTTTTAAAACTCTTACAAATCAATAACAATAACTCCTAGAAAACTCAGCAAATGAAATGAACACTGTCACAGAAAGGAAGAATACAAATACAAAAGAAATAAAGTATTGTCTTAAATGTTCAATCTCACTCATAAATAAAGCACTGCAAATAAAGGGCCACCAATTGACAAAGTTTTTAAAATTGAAAATAAATACTCTTGGCAAGAGTTTGAGACACTCTCATACATTCTGTTTGCTGGACAATAAATCGATAAATCCAGCATTATAAAAGGGCACCTCCATTGATCTGCAATTCCACTTCTGGTATCTAGCCAGTATCTACAAAAATACTGGAACACAAACACTGTGGTATTACAAAATTGAAAATAATTAAAATGTTCACCAAGAGGAATAAGGCTAAACAAAATATGGTTGATCCATACTACAGAATATTATTCATCTCCTTAAAACAATAAGGGAGAAGTTGCAGACTAACAGAAAATAATCAGGTTATATTTTTAAAGAGAGAGTCATAAATATTATGTATTGTATGATTCAATACTGGTAAAAAAAATGATCTGTGTATGTGCTCATCCTCAATGCAGAGGAAAGGATTTTGAAGGCTTTGGAACAGGGCTATTTCTAAAAACTGGATTTTTACTCTATTTCCTTTTCTATTGCTTGGATCTTTACACTGAGACTGTATTACCTGACTGATAAAAATGTGTGTGTGTGTTTTAAAAAGGGGAAAACAAGTTGAGGAAGGCCCATCTTTCCTATGACTCTTGAATCCTAATAATTACAAATTATTCATAACAATTACAAATTTATTCATTTTATTTACAAATAAATTCTTGGCTCCTTCAGTTGCTTAAAAACTAGAAATGAAGGATGAGAAAGCAGTGGAATCATCATCTTCATCATCCTCATCGTCCTGGCTTGCAGTCACGAAGCACCACCACTACCACAGCAGGCAAAACATGTTAAGTCATATCTGATGCCCACCACGACCCTGCAAAGGGGATATTGTTACCTCCACTCAACAGAAAGAAATCTCAGTTTCAGGGGTGTCTCACCACTGCCCAAGGCCTCTTGGCCACAGAGCAGAGACTGGGTCCAAAGCCTCTCCAGATTTCCTCAGCATTCTCACAGCCTTTAGAAGACATGGCCCAGGTAGGACCCCTGCAGAGGCAATGGCCTCCCAGCGGGACACACTAAAGACACTCTTACATGCCTGGCTGGCATAGCTCCATGTCCAGCTGGAGCTGAAATCACAGGGGTGTTCAGCTGGCGAGGATGCCCCTTGGTATTCTAAAGTCAAGTTGGCTCTGGTATGTCACGTGGATACCACCATCTTCACACACTTACGCTTGTACATACACACACATATGTATATACATTTATTACTAGAATCTTGGCTACTCTGGGTACCAAAGCATTCATATTGAATAGTATTGGCCCTGGACAAGATTTTGAAGAATAAGACTACATCCTTACAATTTCTTATACTTCACATTCAATCCATGATACTATTTGACACTCAATATGCAGGCAGGTAACACAAGCACGTGATGACCCCTTGGTTGAACTAGACCAGCTCTTCTTCCAGCCTTCCCACTCCCATCCTTCTGTGCAATGGGCTCACCAATGCATCAAACCAGGTGCTTTAAAAAATTAGCAGTGTGTTCTAGGCTAGATGCCTCCCCATCTTTCTTTCAGTTTAGCAATTCTCTCTTCCCCCTACTGCTTTGCCTTCAGTAATAGTTCACAGAACAGGCTGAGCACCCATGCCCCACCCACTGTGCTCAGTCTTTCTTGAAGTTCTCAAGGCTGCCTGCACTTCCTTTCCTCCTCCCATACTCTTAAACTTTCTGCCTCTCCCTGGACCACCCCCTACCCCCACCAGCTTCTAAGGAAAAACTATTTTCATGCTTACACACTGATGACAGATGATGGTTTCAAGTGGTCCATACCTTGTAGTATACCTGAAACCTTCAAGAGCCAAACCCAGGAAATTCTGGTACCAGTAGGTACCAATGAAATCCAGAAGAAGAAAATATTTGGGGATAAGTGAGACTCTTTGTCCCCAAATGCCATCCATTCTCTCTTGTTATGTCTGCAATTGCTGCTCTAGCATTGTAGAGGTAAAATAAATGTGCACGAAACAAAATGTCTTCAATCCCATGCAGTGGCTCCCTGAGTCTCATGGCCTTAAATGCAGAAATATACTTATTCACCTATCCCCCAAACGTGTTGTTAGTCATCTTTCTTACACATCCCATTTTCATGGGGATTCTAGAATCTATTTTATTCATAGCTATCCTCTATCAGCAGTGAATAGACCCCAACTGGACCCACAGATTCTTTACTAAGTTTAAATCTTATATTATTGTCTATTAGCTTGGGGTCTCAGAGAAATTTATTGGGTTCCAAGCAATATGGGATGGGTGCCAAAGCATCACCCAAGATGAAGAGATGGAGAGAACATGATTGCCACAGTTTACCTTAGGAAGGGTAAAGGTTCTTTGCTTGGAAGTAGCTCCTGTGGGGCATGTGAGTGTATAAAGGAATGAACAGTGCAAATGTGGAACTTGAAGGTGGATGCAAGTCTGAAGCCAAGCAGAATTGCTCTGAACATCACAGAAGGAGGAACCAAGGGTGCCAGTAGAGGACCCCTTCCTTTACCTTCCCCGCTGCAGAGCTGAACCTACCTCTAAATACACGCTGGGCAAAGATCTTCTTGTACTAAGATGTACTTGGTCTAGCTCATAACCCAGATTTGTTTGGCTGGTATGTGCACACACCAGCCCCTGCTGCTGTCAGCTCCCCTCCTTAGTGGATAAAACCATTGACTTTTCCTTAAGGGTGGCTTTCTATAAAGATCTACACAGATGCCCTGGTCTGGTCTGGCCTTGTCCTGGGCAGTGATTCACACACTCAGAGTGAGCAAATGACTTCCCTGTTTTTCAAGTTGGATTCCCAAATACATGATTTCTCTCTGAATGTGTAGAAAACTATTGTCTCATCCACTCATTGCCTGACTGCCAGGACTTGCCCTTACAAGTCTGAAGTCCAGCTGTGTTTCTTCTTCAGTTACAACATGATTTAGAGAACAATCTACTTTAGATTGCTTGAGGGTAGAAGACAATGATCATCAACAATGTAATTTTTGTTTAACTTTGTTAACAGGGATTTATTTTTATAAAACCATATTGTGACTATAGAAGTAGAGGCTAAGAAGGGGGGCCCTGTCAGCCCCTATAATGTGGGTTTGACCCTGGACACATGCTTTCTTATTTCATGTACCCCATTATCAGCCTGATCAATTTCCTGCCTCTTTCATTTTCTTGTACTTGAAAAAATATTTTTCTTTACATTCATATTTCTTTGAGGGTATTTTTTTAATTTATTTATTTTTTTCACACACACACTGTATTTTATTTTTACAAGAGATAAATAAACTGACATCAAGCATTGTAAATGGGTGACCACAACAAAAGCAACAATGATTGCAATTACCAAACATGAAACACACTCATACTATGTCATAATATTGACATTCAGTCCAGTAATCCTCCACTGTAACAGCTCTTTTACATTGCAGTGAAAATTGATTTGTATATTTTTTGCCTCTGAGTCCTTGTGGGATTTTTTTTTAATTCAAACAGAAAGTCACAAAAATTATAATCATCCTCATCAGTTCACTCAGTCCTATGTAATTAATTTTTTTTTATCTTGATCATTTGTTACCACTTTTATGGATTCATCAGTTTTCCATTAGAGTTCTGAAAATGCTTATTCATTCTGTTCAGCAGTATAGTCAGTTACCAGAAACCTGTACTTGTCAGAGTCTTTTCCATGAATTCCTTGAAGATGAAACCCTCTTATAGGAACATATTTGCAAAAGCATCAGAGTGCACCCAGAACTGTCTGTAAATGACAAAAGACTTAAAAATTACCACGGTTAAAGATTTGATGAAAGTTCACAATAATGCAGTTCACAAGGAAATTTAGTTATTTCTGAGATATACATTTTAAAATAATAACTAGAATTATGACTTATAACATTATACCCGAACATATAAGATTTTTAGAAATTTCATGTAATGTCTGAAACATTTATATTAACATATTTCCATACAAATAACCCAAAGAAAGTTTAGTAGTTTTTTTGTTTGTTTGTTTGTTTGTTTATACTGCAGGTTCTTATTAGTCATCCATTTTATACACATCAGTGTATACATGTCAATCCCAATCGACCGATTCATCACACCACCATCCCCACCCCACCGCGGTTTTCCCCGCTTGGTGTCCATATATTTGTTCTCTACATCTGTGTCTCAACTTCTGCCCTGCAAACCGGTTCATCTGTACCATTTTTCTAGGTTCCACATACATGCATTTTTTAAATTTTTTGACATGCTTCTTGATATCAGAATCCACTTTCTCCCAACTTATCCAATTATTCTCTGGCTTAGTATTGCATGAATTTATTGACCTCACCAAATTAGAGTCATTTCTAAGCTTGAGTTCATGCATGCACACACACACATGCACGTGCACACACACACACATACATTTCTCCAAATATCTTTAGCAGACTCTTGGCTTCATACGTACTACATCATTGTGTTGTTTGGGGCAGGGCTGGGGATCTCCACTAAGCCATCCAAGAACCCAGATAGAATATGGTGATCAATTTCTGAGACCTCAAAGCAGAAGCCACAGTTTTGTAAATATAGGTGCTCTTCCAAGGAGAATTGAATGAGTTATATTAAGCTGAGTGTGAGTACAGAAATCCAAGGTATATGATAAACACTGGCTTGGTGTCCTCCTCATGGCTCAGTCTCTGGTAATGCTTTTAACCTATTGCTATGAGCTTATTGAACACTCCAGAGTACCTTTAATTGGTTATCCATATTTTTCTGGATGATGACTCTCACAGGCTGTAGTCCCCAAGAAGTAGTTTCATGATCAAAATAAATGATTGTTGGTGTTTTAAGCCACAAAGTTTGCAGTGTTTGTCATTCAGCTGTAGCCAATGGAACAGGTCCTTCTGTGAGGTCTGGGACATCCCTATCAACTTCCTGTCTTCCTGTTTCAGTAGGCTACTTTTACTCAGTCCAGTCCTTTTCATTCCATGTGCCATCAGACTGTTGAGGATCATAGAGCATAGTAAAAGATGATCTATTTCATATACCCCAGAGGCTCAAAAATTTGGCTCCCAAAATCCCTGCTATAAAAAGTATAAGTAATCACAACATCAGATGACTAATGATTTAGTGCATATTTTTAAGTAATTTCAAGTTGGAATTTAAAATGATATATAATATATAAATATATTATGTGTCTATTAATAATTAATATATAAGATAATAACACTTAACATGGAAACTTCCTATGAGGCTTCTGGTAGCAAATAGCACTAGCCCACATTTCCTGGCAGGGAGTAAATATAAAATGCCTGGATTGAGTTAGAGCCAAGTCCAAAACCATATCACACTACTGCTGGTATCTGATGTGCATGTTGGCACAAGGAGACATAATAGTCTTCTCAGAATGAATGAGTATCTCTTTGGTCTATCAGGACATTTTACAAGTCATCGGTCTTTATGTGCAAAAGGTTGAAGATACTGGATGGGACATAACACAATATCTACTGAGATAAGAGGTGCAGGGATTTCACAGAATCTTCTCCACTTACAGATGTGTGGATTTGCTATAGGTAATGTGAATAACCATGGCATGACAATAAGTCCATAAATATGCTCATTGGTAAAATAAAATGAGGGATCAATTTTCATTACTTACTTTCTTCCCACCTCTGCCTGCAGAAACACAGCACCACAGTTCTTTTGGAATATTTACAGCAACTCTCCAGACTGATGGATGATCAGGTACTAATGTGGCTGGCAGGGGATTACTTAACTAGTTGCTGCAGTTAAGAAGAAGGTCTCTTTGGGTTTGTTGTACAAAGCATTAATGGATATGTCCACATTCTCCATCAAGACGATGATCCTCCATGGGTCCACGTAATATAAAATCTCATGTGTCTGAACTGCTACTTTTCAGGTTATTTCAGATATAGCCTAACTATATCCCTGCTACAGAAAAAAGAATTTTTCTCAAGGGACTCCATAGCAGACTGTAGACATATTCCAAATAGTCATATAATAGACATATTTCCAAATATGACCCCAATAATATGCTCCAGTCCTCAGGTTCTCCTCAATGTGATGGTCAGATTTTCTGACTGCTTTGCCCAATAGAATATAGCAGAAGGGTCCTTAACTGGTCTGACAGATTCTGCTTCCTGTTTCTTGGAAACCACCCATCATGAAACAAATATGGCTATCCTGAGATCACCAAGCTACAAGTAGTCCAAGCTCCATTTAGAGGCCCTGAGGGATGAGAAGTCACATGGAGAGGGCACAGGGACTGCTGGGTGGCAAAGATCAGTACTAAGTCACCAGATGTGGAAGGAAGATGCCATCTTGGAAGTGGATCTTCCAGCCTCTGCCAGATGGAGTAGAGATGAACCATCCCAGCCAAACTTGTTCCAAATTTCAGACCCACAAAATCACATGTTTAAGCCATTAAGTTTTGAGGTTGCTTGCTACACAACAATAAATAACTGAAAAAACCTCTGATGTTTTTGTCCAGTCTCAGTTTCTCTGCCATTTTGTACAACCTATGTTCCATTTAATCCAAGTCGGCAGTGTTTCTGCTGATACAATTTTTTTGAGACACTTGTGAGCCTCGAGTGTATTTTCACTGGGTTTCACCTAAGATATGTCCACAGACCTTTTCCTAATAATGTCTTCTCTACCTCTGGCTTTTGCTGAGGAAGAATGTTCTTAAGTCTCCCCAGGCCCTCTGGTTTGATCAAGAAGATCCAAGAGGAACACACAATCCCTTGGAAGAGTTATTGATGTGGCTAAATACTTCTATAATTTTAAGCTTTTGGAATTTCAGCAAAGAGTTGTACAGTCACATACTCAGCCTTTTCTCTGTGGCATGGCTTTGGCATCCATTTCTGTTTTTTAGGATCTTTTGTCATCTGCAGAGGCTGAGAGTTTTCAAAATCATCAGGTCCTTGCTCCTTCAGTAATTCTTTCTTCAGTTCATCTCTCTTCTCTCACATTTTACTGTAAGCAGCAAGAAGAAACCAAACAACACCTCCAATCTTTGGCTTGGAAATCTACTTAGCTAGGTATTCCAGTTCATTGCCTATGAGTTCTGCTTTTCACTAACTGCAGGGACCAATGTCACTGAACTTCCTGCAGCAATACAACAAGCATCTGCCTTCCTCCAGTTTCCAATATTCCTCACTTCCTTCTTTGTCCTCAGCA
>NW_006769482.1:3177977-3228528 GCF_000442215.2 Lipotes vexillifer
AGCAGGAATATCCTTTAAGTCCAGATTTCTAGCAACAATCTGTTCAGAGTGACTCAGGCTTTCACTATGAGACTCCTCAGTCTTTGCCAGCAGAGTCTTTAACATCCATGTTTCAGCCAACCAAACAAACTGGTAGAGTCTTTTCTAACCCATCAAGCAAAGACACTGAAACCAGAACCTCTCTTTAGAGAATATGTATCAATAATTCAGGCTAGTTCAAGAAAGTTCATATTCTTTCCACCTTGATGTCACACTGTTAAGATCCATTCCTACATATATTCCTGAAGACTCTGCCAATATAAATTAGAAAGTCACCCCATTCTCTGGGTGCATACCACACCTCACTGTGGACAAACTTTGTACCTCATCCTGTAGGGCCTGCTGGGACTTGAGTTTAGGTATAAATCTAGAAGCAGAGAGTGATGGTGGGGTGGGTCCTGAGGAGAATCAGAGGTGCCCTCAGGGCCACTATCTCAGGGAGGCCATTGCAAGTCTTCAGATGAAGGGCTAGGCTAACCTCTTCAGGTGGGGGAAGGGCTGCTTCTACTGTTGTGCTGGGGCTCCCTAAGACCACCCCCAGTTCAACTCACAGGACTAGGTGTACTCACTTCTGTGATTACCTCAGAGGGATATGAATCAAAATCAACCAAGGAAAAAGACACATGGGACAAAGCCTGGAGGAATTCTGGCATAGGCTTCCGAGATTCCCCTCCAAATGAAGTCACACAGCATGCATTTAATTCCTCCAGCAATGAACTGTGACAACGCATGGGAATATTGTCTACCAGGGAGTCAGAGGCTCAGCACCCAGGGTTTTTTATTGGGGACTGGTCATAAAAACACTCTCTGCCTAGCACATAACAAAATTTCAGAGTCCCAGAAGGAAAACAGGTGTCACATAAATCCCATTGTTTGCACACTGAGACACTTTCATCATGTAAGGAATGAAGGAATCTCTTCCAAAGTCCAAGTTCCCAGGAGTCAACCG
This sequence comes from Lipotes vexillifer, assembly GCF_000442215.2. Lineage (NCBI taxonomy): Eukaryota > Metazoa > Chordata > Mammalia > Artiodactyla > Lipotidae > Lipotes > Lipotes vexillifer. The sequence continues at coordinate 3,178,966 of NW_006769482.1, forward strand.
AGGGTCAACCTTGCAATCAGGCCTTTCTATGTTAACTCTTTCCTACACAACTGTCTGAGAAAACATGGTGGCATTTAGGGGCTCAAGGTACTCAGCTCCATTGCATCTGTTCCTATGTTCCTGTTCCAATTTTTAGGATCCCACTCCTGCCCAATCAGTGCAATGCTGTGAGGTTAAGAATCAAGTTTCATTGAAGAGAAAAACAAATATCGTATGTTAACACATAAATGTGGAATCTAGAAAAATGGTACAGATGAACCGGTTTTCAAGGCAGAACTATAGACACAGATGTAGAGAACAAACATATGAACTCAAAGTGGGGAAAGCGGGGCGGGGTTGGGGGAGTGTTGGTGGGATGAACTGGGAGATTGGAACTGACATATATACACTAACATGTATGGAATACATATTAAGAACCTGCTGTATAAAAAAAATAAATACATAAAATAAAATTTTAAAAAATTAACTTAAAAAAACACAAAACAAACAAACAAACAAAAAGAATCAAGTTTCATTGTAATTCAGCCCTTATAAAATAAGATTATGGGCTTGCTTGGTTGACATGATAATTGAGGGGTGCTTCTGGCATTTGGTGGAAAAAAAAGGATGCTAACCATCCCACAAAGTAACAAATTTCTCCTCTCCCATATGACTTTTGAATGCCCACTTCGATTTTCACATAGATGGAGAAATCTTTTTATGGTGATCTGAACCTTTCATATAACTCTTTACATATAAATTACAAGGGATATTTTGACAAGGGATGAAAATATATTGAAATTTCCAAGAATGTAGCTATCATGTACATTAAGAGGAGATTTTTCTCTATTTTGTCTGTAACTTTACCGAGAGTGTTTCATCATTCTAGAAAATCACATTCCTAATGACAAAACCACTTATTTGAGTCACAAAAACAACATCTGCATCATCAGTCTGCATTTGTGGGTGAGGCATCCAAAGTGGTTCTGTGTGTGTGTGATTATTTCAAAGCACCAACTATAGAGACAAAATTTTTCAGCTGAATATTGGCTTTCTTCTCTCAACTCCAACCTTGTTTACTGTAAGTAGGTACAGAAATCTAGTTACCTCCTTGTCTCATAGTGAGGTTGCCCTGTCTCTTCTGTCACAATGCATGCTGTTGAGGAATGAATTTATTCACTTGCTACTTCAGTTATCTATTTCTATGCAACAAACCACCCTAAAAAAAATAGTAGCCTTTAAAACAAGAAAAACTCTTTATTGTTGCACACATTTCTGCAAGTTGAGTGGAATGGACAGGGTGGCTTTTTCAACCTGCAGAGTGTTGATTGCAGACACCCGGAGGCCTGACCAGGCAGGGGCATCCAGAGTAGTACATACACCAGGCACTGACTATGTCAGCTGGTAGCTCAGCTGTGTGTAAGCTGGGGTGCCTTGCTGTGCTCCACATAGCTACCTCCTGGTGCCTGGTCATCTCCTAGCACTGGGTGGGTTCAAAGGCACAATGTCCTAAGCCTGGAATGGCCCAGCATTGGATGGCACAGAACATGGAGTCCACTACACTGGATGGCTCAGAGAAATCACAGGCCCAGCCCAGATTCCAGGGGAAGGGAAATGGGTTCCATCTCTCAAAGGGGCTGGCAAAGAATTTACAGCCACCCATCACAGTACCCAGCAGATAAATTGGAGAATAAAATCACCTAATAAAAACAAAACCAAAAAAAAATGAGCCATTTTGCACGAGGTGGGCTAGTTTTGTGCAGCTGTACACTAAGTGGTGTAGGTGACAAACCCCCTTCCTCCCAGCTCAAAGCATTTTGGCTACAAGAATCCAAGTATAAATGACAAAGGACAGCCTTGAATATGGAGGAGAAGCTTGAAATAATAAAATATTTAGTAAGACTTGGAGATCATGTGATACTGCAAGAGAATCACACCTACAGGAATCCAGATTGTACAACAACAAATGGCACTGAAAGCAACAATAACATAAAATAAGATAAAGTAAAATAAAATAATAATACTAAAGTCAGCAGCTTCCTTAGGTGTGACCAAAAACCCTTACAGTGGAGGGAAGGTGGCAACTCTAATGCTCAGTGCAATACGATTTTTATTTCAAGCCAGTGAGAAGACACAGAAACAGGATGAGCCACAGCCACCCTTTCTGGTATGGTGGCACTTCATCCTATAAATGACATGGCCCTTCTGTCCACTCCTTCTCCAAAAACCACGCCCACCTACCAAACTTTGCAAGTTTGTCAAGGTAAATGGCATATTGATGTGTACTTCTTTATTTACTAAGAACTTAAGATGTTACAAACTGCAGCAGAATTTTAATAAGGTTTCTCATTTATTGTGTAATAAATTAATTATAAGATTGTACAGGTGTTGAGTATTCTCTTGCTAACCTTATTCCCCCATAAGCACTGTTATTAACACAAAATTCCACAACATAGTGAATTTTAGGGATACATATCCTGCTTTGTAGAAGAAACAATCATTTATTGAAATTCATGTTATTTTATTAAGAATTATTTTCTTTTTACTTCTCCATATTACCGCTGTCAAACCCAAGTTCACCAAGTTCATATGCCTGATGCACACTGAGGCCAAACAAACCAAAATGTCAGAGTTCGGAGCTGAGAAAGGTTTACGGCAAGGTCCAAGCAAGGAGAATGGAATGACTCATGCTCTAAAGACCTGAACTCCCAAGTGGTTTTCAGGGAAGAGTTTTTATAGACAAAATTTGGGGGGAGGTTTGCAGGGTGTGTGACCTTCTTCTGATTGGTTGGTGGGGAGGTAACAGCTGGTGTACCAAGAATCTCAATCATCAACCTTCTGGTTCCAACCAGTCTGGTGTCCATGCACTTGTGCTCAGCCTGAAGTTACTATTTTCCACCTGGGTAGGGACCCTAGTTCTTGTAGAAGAACTCAGAGATATGAATCAGACTGTTCTGTATATCCCTTGAGGAGAAACCAGGACCCTGCCCCATCACTGCATTAATGTTTCTTGACTGCCTTTCCTTTGTTTCTGCATTCCCACTCCCCTAATTAGTCCCTGAATCTGTGCTTTGGAACTCACAGAAGGTCTAGGAGGATGTAACCTTTCTCCTACAAACAAGAACTGGGGGACACAGGAAGGCTTTTGTACCTGGGAGGGCCCCAGAGGGTTCTACTTGGTTTCATTATGGCTAGTATATAAATATATAAAGATGTATACATATATTTATGTACATTGCACATCTAGATAAACTGTATTATGTGTTAATTTCATCATAAGATAGTGAAGGAGCATAAAAAGATATGTATGTGGAAGAGGAATTTGGAAGTAGGACTGAGGACCTAAACCCCACGATCTCTGAGACGTACCACCAATGCAACACATTCCCTGGGCTGGGATCCAAGGGGTCCCTATATCAGTTATCTATTGCTGCCTAACAAAGACCCCCAAATTTAGTAGTTTACAACAATAATCCTTTATTACCTCTCCCAGTCCTGTGGGTCAGGAATTTAGACAAGTTGCCGCTGAGTGGCTGGTCTCTGCCCTGTGGTATCTGGGCCCTCTGAGGGGGATGTGACAGTGGGGCAGAGCCACCTGAAGGTCTGGCAGTGCATGCTGGTCGTTGGCTCCTGGCTGGAAGACCCACACGTGGCATCACTGTGTGGCTTGGGATTCCTCACAGCAAGATGACTGTGATCCAAGGACAAGTACCCCAACAGAGCCAGGTGGAAGCCATACTGCTTTTATGGTCCAGCCTGGGAAGTCCTACAGCGTCAATTAGGCTGCATCTGTTGATCGAGGCAGATACAGGGGTTCCCCTGTGTTTAATGTGTGGGAATACCTCAGCTCCTGATGGAAGAGGTCAATATTGCATTGCAAGAAGAGATTGTGGGATGGAATAGGTAGTGGTGTGACCAAGTTTACAAGATACAGTCTGCCCAGCCCCCAAGCAAGGGCTTTGGGTATATCCACTGCCAAACTGATACCTGTGAACTAAGTAAGGAATGGGGGAGGGGGTGGGGGAAGGGAGAAAAGAATTCTATAAGGACATGCATAAAACTAAAGCAATGGTAAACCTGAATCCTCCTAGAATATCATAATGAATTGAAATCTCTCAGAATCTGTGATAAACATTCCATGTTTATTTGGGTCACATCTTGAAAGAAAACAGTTTCAGGAATTCCTTAAAAAGGAACATCACATGTATTGTTTAACATGTGGATTTTGTGCAGAACTGAATGTTCATTTGCCAATTTAGTTCTAAATTGTTTTTCAAAAATCACATTTACCTTCATATCTTTTGGAGGGAGTATGAAAAAAAGCCAGTTCATTTAGTCGTAATTCTTGCTCTGTGTGTATGACATGTGGATGTGTGTGATGTGTGTGTGCTATGTGTTTGGTATCTGTGTGTGGTGCAAGTGTGTGGTGTGTATGTGTACAAAACAGAACAGATGAAACAAGAAGGAATGTTTGCAGTTGTTCAGTTGCTTGTGGTGTGACTTGTTACTTTACAAGACAGACCAATGGGCCAGGAGCAACTAAGCCAATTGCTTCCTATCCAGTGACCCTTCCCTCCATAAAATGGGGGTAGAAATATTGACCACCTCAGCCAGTGCCACTGTGGCATCCTACCTCCCCTGGAGAACCCGAGCTCAGTGCCTGGATTTTCATAGAAAACTACTAGAATGCAATATACTCTGTGCATTGTGCCCCTGGAATGGCCAGCAGGTCACCATGGAGAGTGATGGCAACAGTTTTCCTTCAAGGAAACATCAGCACACAGTAGGCACTCAATAAACGTTTGTGAATGAGTGAATCCAGGAAACTCTACACCCCCTTTTCTTTGCCTCTTCCCTGAGCAGCAGAATGCAAGGCTGGAAACTTTCCAGCCAACCAGACTGGGCATGTTCCACTCAGAACAATTTGCATCTTCTACACAGGGTGGTGACCATGAGTGCCAGAGTATGACAGAGGAACCAAACAAATGTATTTTCAGATTCTTTGAACTGAACAAAAACTTCATCCTCAAAAGCATTTGGTTCCTGTTTGCAATCATGAGTTTGCATAACATTACCTGGAAGCACCATGGATTGAGACAACAGCTCCAGAAACCCAGCCGGGTAATTACATTTTAGGAGCCAAGTACAAGATGTGACATTTCATCCACAGCGCACCAAACAATGTAACATGTTTAATGTTTATTCTGCCCCAATGTCTTTCTGGCCTTCCGTTTGAAAGCATCTTATGAAAATACAGTGTTAAAACAGCCAGAGAGCCCTTGCAGAGACCAGGAGAGAAATGATCGTGGATGGTTTAGGAACAGTCTCGTGGCCACAGTGGTTCTGAATGGATGAAGTCTTTTCTACTACCTTCTTTCAGCTTCCGCCACTTACGCTTTCAAGGTTTCCAGGGTCCCATCTCTGTTCCTCAGGGAAAAGCTTGTAGCTCTACTTGTGTGTGACATCCAAGGAAATCACAGAGAAGGAAGCTGCCATTTTGCCGCCATTGTGTATAAATTACCTTCCAACCACGATAGCTGTTTGGAGTCTTACTTTTTTTCTCCCTCTCTTGAAAACCATGTCTTGTCAGTGGCCCATATGTTTCCCAGTTGGGAAAGAGACTCTTCTGGAATCTCTCTCCTGGAATATGCTAAATACAGATTTCATAACCAAGTTAGCACAGAATGTATTGTTATGTGTTTCAAACTGTAAGCACTGGATATTGGCTTAAATGTAGATTCTGTGCTGACAGATTAGGGGTCAACCTGCCGTCCCTATTTCCAAGAACTAGTCTTTTTTTTTTTTCCCCTCTAGTAATAACCTTTGAGGAATTTATTCCTTTCCCCACTAAAACAGTGAAGGAAAGTTGGAATTCGGATGGGAATATAGAATGAAAGAGAAAGAAAGGGAAGAAAAAACAAAGAAACCTAAACTCTTGAACTTTCACTTATATTTTTGCACAATAGTCGAATAAGTGGGTCACAAAGCTTCTGAAGACTCTCAGTCCATCACCCAATGACTGAGCAGTATGGAATTTTGGGGGTGGGGGCACCTGTCCCCTGACTCAAGGAGACCAGTAGAGCTTGGCTGCACCAGAGATTCTGCAAAGCACCAGGAGACCGTGCCTTTATTCTGGGATCCAGTCCAATCTTAGCCACACACCAGGGTAACAAGGGAAACAAACTTAAACCATCTTAATAAAAGGTAGACTGATGGCCTACCTGTGTTGGAAACCATGATATCTTGGTTGACTAATTGACTTCCAGTTTGTCATTCTCAGCTCTTTTCTCTATGGAGCCAGTGTTCCTTTAGCCCTGAAATCTCCTAATTAAACACACCAAGCCTTACCATCAGAGGCCACGTAATGAGGAAGCTGAGTTGCAAAACAAAACATCCTCTCTAATCATCCACCTCCACTCTTGTGCAACAGGCCTTGGAGATTGGATGGAATGCACATCAAAAAGTCAGGAAGTTCACTTCAGGGATCATTCGTACCTGAGAAATTGGAAACTCTGACCATGGCAGGACTGAGCCAGCCATAGGCCAGGCCTGCAGAGACAGGCAAAGCTGGGTCTCTCTCTCTCTCTTTTAAATTTTATTCAATTTAAGTTGATTTACAATGTTGTGTTAATTTCTGCTGTACAGAAAAGTGATTCAGTTATACAGACAGTATATATATTATTTTTCATAGTCTTTTCCATTATGGTTTATCACAGGATATTGAATATAGTTCCCTGTGCTATACAGTAGGACCTTGTTGTTTATCCATCCTATACATAATAAATAGTTTGTGTCTGCTAATCCCAAACTCCCAGTCCTTCCCTTCCCCATCCCCCTTTCCCCCAACCAGAACAGCAGACAGAAAGCTAAGTTTAAAAAAATGAAAACAATGTAAGAGACTTATGGGATAATATAAAGCATGCCTATGTATGCATAATAGGGATCCCAGAAGGAAAAGAAAGCTGGGTCTCTTGATGTTTCTAATCCAGCCACCACCAGGGAGATTTCCACGAAACCTGTTAAGATTGTGAGATACAGTTAATCTTTGTCTTTTAATTTATTAAATAAAAATTATTGTGATGTCTTTGTCTCTGATTTATACATACACATTTATGCTATAAATTATAAGTGATTCATCTATATGAAGAACCGTGTTCAAATGCCTATAACTGGTGCTTAGAATTGAGATATGTAGCAGTCAAGATTCAGCTTAGGAAACCAAAAAAGTTCTTGGTACTTTATCAAGAAAAGGTTTAATACTTGGACTTAAGTGTTTTAAAATTTTTGAAGCAACAGGTTTTAGGCTAGAGTTCTTGGAATGACTTTTGGAACAATAAGAACCAGTCCAGTTAGGGAATTACTGCCTCTGAGTTAATTGCTGGAGCCATGCCAGGCTAAGTTCAGCACCACTGGGGCTGTGCCCCAGTACATCACGGAGTGATTCTCCTTATGCTCAGGAAATCAGAGTTCAGAAGACAAACACTGGGAAAACTCTTGGAGGAGAAAAAAAAAACAAAGACAGAAGCCACAAGACTAGCATCCAGCCTCAACCCTGACTTGCCAATCCTTCTCTAGAAGAAGGGTCAACAAACTTTTCCTGGAAAGAGCTAGATAGTACATACTTTTGGTCCTCTGGGCCATAGAGTCTCTGTCACACCTACTCAGCTGGGATGTTATAGCATCAAAGCAGCATAGATAATATGTAAATGAATGAGTATTCTGTCCTTCTGTTCACAAAAATAAATGGCCCAACAGATTTGGTCTGTACTAGGCCAAGCTTTGCTCTAGTGAATCTAAAGAGAACTTAATTTACCTCCAGAATCCTGCCTGCAAGGGAGTTTGGAAAACATAGTTTTCAGTTTTCCAATTAAAAGGCTTTGGAACAGTGAAAGAGTGCTGCTTTCCTGCCTGCTGAAAGCATGTTGCTTCTGCTGCTTTTATTTATTTGAATAAAGAAAGAGCATTAGCCAGAATGAAAGGTACATACCAGGCATCAAGGGCTATGGTGATTTTCCCTAGTAAAGAGACAACATCATGAAGAATACCTGCAGTTAGCATCATATGTGATTAGTTTATGATAATTTACTGTTATTCTCCAAGAACTCTCTGTCCTCTGCATGGGTTAGTAAAAGGGACAGGAGATGGGGTCACCACCTCTGTATCTCACAAGTATTTGATGGTGGCAATCCTTATGTTTGCAATCCTCCCAGAGCTGCTGTATTGGTTTTGGTTTTACCTAGAGGATAGTTCCCAAGGGTTCCATTTGATCATTTCTGGCAGAGAGGCCCTCCCTCTGTCAGTAAGGGAACCCATGTGGGGATGCAGCCAATTGTTGAGTATGTCTATCTTTTTAAAAAATTATTGAGGTATAGTTGATTTATAGTATTATATAAGTTTCAGGTGTACAGCATAGAGATTGACAAGTTTTAAAGGTTATACTTCATTTATCATTGTGAATGTTTCTATCGTAACTGTACGTTCAGGGAACTAGAAAAATAAACACAAGATGGGTTTCCAGAGCCACTGGGCCTACCAGGAAATAGACATGAGCCAAAACTCCATTTATCACCTGACCTGCCCACCCTCCACAAAGCCCCAGTTCTGGGGTAGATTCACATCAGCTCAGAGCTTGTGTCTATTACTCCCTGCAAATCTGGGTTTCCACTTCCCTCATGCACAACGACCCTGGTTAACAGCTTCAGCTCATGTTCAGGAAGGTAGGGGAAGACTCAGAATATGTTCTTGTGGCAGCTTCTCAGGGTCTGACCTCAAGGGAACCAACAAGCTCCTCACTCAAGGCCCTGCCTCAGGTTTCCTCACTCAAGGTTCCAGAGTGTTGACTCAAGCGTTTTTCAGTTTTAGAGATCAAGCAGGGTGCCCATTTCCTGGACACCATGACCAGTGTGACCAGTAAGCCCTTCCCTGGAGACCTGTGGGCCCAGACACTGACCGCAGCTTGGTCCTGCTGCTTGTCACCACAGTCACTCCCATCTTGTTTCTGAGGGTCCTTCCTCCCTCAACTGAATGAGGCCTACTGGTATTTCCATACAGATCATGTGCAATAGAATTCACCACTCACCTGATCATGATAGGATCGCAGCTTTTTAGTTTGTTCAATGAAAGAACTGTGATGTATTTAACACAGCTTTCATGTTTGATTTCTTTTCCTATTTATATATGACTGATAACTATGAAAACCTGTGTTTTTGTTGTGTTTAAGTGCTCACAACACACACAAAATTTGGAATTACTTGAGTTGGCACCACTTGGAGCTGTCTCTGCTGGGACTGATGCTAAAGCTGGTAGAAACAGGCCTTACAGAGGTGTTTCCTGTAATCAGCCAGAAATAGAGTAGTTGAGGAATAAGATGCTCTTTATGAATCAGAAATCTGTTTAGCTGAAGGTTTTAAGAAATCCTACTGCGTAACCATTGTGATTGCAAACTCTAAAAAATCTGTAGGTCTCTGAGACTTGGGGTGATTTGTCTATGGCAGCCATATTAATCTCAACTTGGAAGCAGAGTGAGACAGGTAAGGGGCACCCCAAGTGGAAAACTCTTCTAAGGGAGGCATGGGTCTTGGGCATGACCCTGATTCCTCTACATCATGGGCCAGGACTGCCAGCAATGAGGATGGACTTCCTGCCTCCAAGAAGGAGGACACCAACAGGATGGCTCTGTGCTCAGGACCAGATGAGGTTAGCAAAAAAACAGACTCTAGAACCAAACTGCCACAGTTTGAATCCTACCTCCACCACTTGCTGGACAAATTATTAATTTGTGTTATTAATTTGTTTCCTCATCTATAAATTGAGGATGAGATGAAATTAATTCATGTAAAACATTTTGAGCAATGCCCACACATTGAAGCTCAATCCAGCAGATACATCATCAATGTTGGGAGAGGAGGACAATGGCAGGGATTAGAGATGAAGACAGAATGATATTGGGTTTACCTTATTTAACTGAGCTTCAATTATCCCTGGGTGGTGTTTGGATGGGATTAGGCTAACTTTTGCAAATCTTTCTTTTGTAAATGAGCTTCTCTCTCAATAAGGCCATTAGGGTAAAAAAAGCACATATCGTTCAAGACCAGACTTGCCTCTCAGGCAAAAAGCAACAGGAAAACTTGTAGCTCACCCTCCTGCCCACGTGTTCCAACCTAATAAATTGCTCCAGGTCCAGGTATCATGAGCTGTAGCCACTCCTCAGGTGGCCACTAGATGTCTCAGCTCTGTATCTGCTTATGTTTCCAAGGACAGTAAGTGGGAGAATAGCCCCTTTCACTGACCATGATCTTTCCTGCCCTTTTTCTTTTCTCCTTCCCTCCCTCTCTCCTTCCCCTTCTTGATGTTTGTTGAACTAAACTGAATCCTAGCAGAAGTTCTACATCACCTTCTAGAAAGTTTGAAATATTCTTAATTCAAGCTACATCCCTTAAAAGCATCCAAAAAGCTTGCTGCTGAAAGAAATGTAGTTTGTACAAGACAGAGTCACCCAGTTTTTCTGGGATGAGTTTGGGGTTCTCAGTCAAGCCCATTCACCTGCCACAAATATTTCCTTTGAGCTCAGAGGACCCCAGCACAGGCAGCCGCACCCTCTCTCTTCAAGTGCAGTCAATTCAGTTATCCATGCCTATCAGGAGGCACATGGGCTTGGTGCAAAAGAAATGCAAATGGCTGGTATCCCTATGGCTGGACCACCAAGAGCTTTATTGGCATCAACAGTTCTGAGGTTTGCTAGAGCAGCATTCAACTCATAAATGAAGCCAGGAAGCTCCCTCCAGGAACCTTCATAGAACCCTAAGCAGGAGAGGTGGTAAAGATGACAGATGAGACCAATCAAAGGAGGAGGAGTAAAGGGAGAAAACAGATGGCACGTGGCACTGGTGGACTTGCTAATTTAGCCCAATCCTCCTCAAGAATAGCTTGAACAGTGAGCAAATACTTTTTTTTAAAAAAGAAAGAAAAAAATCTGCTGAAGGCACCAGAGGAAAAACAAGCTAACAAAGAATTAACGGGAAAGATCTGGGAGCTAAAGGAAGGACAGGGGGTTGAGCCCAGTCTTCCCAGAAATGTTTACCACTTCCAAAAAAAGCAATTAAGAGGAATCAAGAGTTCCTGGCAGCCTTTTAGTGGAGGAGATAAAACCTGGAGCCCAGTGCCAACCAAAGGGCAGGAGAGTCTCATAGGCCACCCACACTCTGGGTGGGAACCACGAAGGGCTCCATCCTAGGCATAAGGGTGACCCAGATATAAATCATCTCTCAGAGGGACTGAATCCTGCCTTCAAATCATGTGTGAAACTGGATTATGTCTAATGGCCCAGCTGCCAGCCAGGAGAAAGCACAAATCCTTCCTGGAGGAAGATAACATTAGACTAGGCCTCAAATTATTCCTACTACTTGCCATATAAAACATTTGACCCTCAATTGGAAATACCAAACACCCATGAGACAAAAGCACAGGAACATAAACCAAGAAAGGCAAGAGAAAATAGAAACAAACTCTTAGGAACACCCCCCCGAAAATGGAGTCATCAGAACAAGACTTTTTATAAACTTTTTTTTTATTTTATTTTGGAAAGTTTTAGGCATACATCAGAGAATAAATAGCATAATGAACCCCAATGTACAAATTATTCATCTTCAACAATTACACACACAAACACACACATTTGGGTGGACATTTTAAAACAAGTCCAGACATAATATTTCACCTCTGAGGACTTTAGTATATAATTTTAACAACCTAACCATCAGACCGTTATCATATTCAATAAAATTAACAATAATTTTTCAATAGAATCTAAAATACAGTTTGAGCCACAGACTTTAAAATAATTGCCCTTAATATGTTCAAGCAGATTAAGAATGAGACTGAACTTTCTAGCAGAGTACTGACAACTTTTAAAGAAAAACAGTGAACATTCTGAAACAGAAAAAATAAAATTATTCACATTAAAGCTCCATTAATGGACTTAACAGCAATTAGATACAACCAAGGAGAAAATATGTGAAAAAGAATACAGATTAGAAGAAAAGATTCTGAATAAAGCACAAAGAGATGAACAGATGGAAAACACAGAAATAAAGGTAAAAGACAAGAGAATGTTGTCTCCTGTCCAGAGGTAACAGAAAGACTGGAGCAGAAGTAATCTGAAGTACTATTAGATGATGACTTCTGCAAATTAATGAGAGACATTTCATTGAACACAATTTATGCCCCTTGTTGGATTCATTCATTCATTCCTGACTCCAAAGGTCTTGACCCCTTGTTCATGGACCTCCTCAGCTGCTGCCACCATGCCAAATCCAAAAGCCAGGCTGTCTTGGCCTCACTCCTGGATAAAGCCCAGCTCCTCCACGTTCTGTTTTGGCAGCTGTGATGGTGGGAGCTGCAGCAACTCCAGTGCACAGGCATGGCCTGATCAGACTCTCTGAGGCTCCTGCTTCAGCACTTATCAACTCACCTGGTGCTTAGGATTTGGCTTCCCCAGGGCAACATACTCATAATTATGGGGGTACCAAAGCCTCAAGGAGAACTTTAATAAAGGGAGACAAGAAACAAGAGCACCAGCCACTAAACTCTCTCTTCCTTCCTCCGATGGGATGTTCTAGATGGTGTTTTTCTGTTCAGCCTGTCTGAAAATACACTGTATAATAAGGACCCCACTGTGGGTCTCTATTAAGCACTTTTTGGCATTTGCTTCTCTTTCTTCTGCTTCATTCCTCTTTCACACTCACAGCCCCATGATTTTTTACCTCCCTTCACCTTTAATAGTGACAGTCTTGTCCACAGTATGTGTGTACCATAGTTTTGTCAGCAATTCCACCATAGATGGACATTCAGATGGTTTCCTGTGTTTTGCTATAATAAAAATGCACAAGAATATCTTTAGACACATATTTCTGTGTATTGGGGCTTTTTTTTGTAAAATGTGTTATTAAAAGTGGGATTTCTACATCACAGAGTTAACAGATACTGCCAGATTGCTTCCCATAGAAGTTGTAGCAATTCACATTCCCATTAGTAAAATTACAAGGTGCCAGTTTCTCCAAGCCTTTACACATCTTGGATCCTATCAGGTTTTTTTTTCTAAATTGCTACAATTTGCTAGGAAACTTGATATTTTTGTTTTAATTTAAATATTCCTGATACTAGTGAAATTGAACATTTTAATATTTTCTCACATTTTGCATTTTACCTAGCCTACCCTTTGACATTTTTTTCATCTGGATCTTTGTTTTTTTCCCTTTCTGTAGAAATACTTTGTATAGGAGTGATATTAAACTTTGACATTTTTTTCATCTGGATCTTTGTTTTTTTCCCTTTCTGTAGAAATTCTTTGTATAGGAGTGATATTAAAGTTTGTCCACATATATTGCAAATTTTTTACCCTGTGTAAAAGAGTCATTTATTTGACTCTTCCCAATATTCTTTGCCATATAGAAATGTTTAATGTATACAGTGAATCTGTCACCATTTGCCTTTAAGATCTTTGAGGTTTGTCTGTCACTTGAGAAGGCTTTCCTTGTTCTAAGGTTAGACAAATATTCTTCTCCATTTTCTTCTAATATGTTTATAGATTTGTTTTAGGGTTAGCTATTTAAAATTTCTAGGATTTATTTACATGGAACAAGGTACGGGGTCTGTCTTTTTTTTCTTCCAAATGAATGATTGTTATTCCCCCAACCATTAATCCCTTTCTACTTCCTCCTTAGCAATATAATCCCAGACTTTTTCAGGAAACAAGTTCTGCCTTGTTCTTCATAGGAAGTTGACCCCACTCAGCTCCAAAGTCACTCTAACTTGTCTAATCTTTCTCCAAAGTTTGGTTCAAAAGTGGGCATGTGGCCCAATTCTGGCCAAAAGGATGGGAGGAGAGTTGTGCTGTCTTTGGGGAAAGGTCTGTCTCGCTCATCTGGGTCAGCATCCTGACAAGTTACCATCTCTCTTCTTCATCTGCAAGTGGCCATGAGTGGGAAGAGGCCAGAGCTTGCTACAGCAACTGACCACCTGTAGGGGTGAGCCAATGAGGAGGGCAGAGCCAAGAGACTCAGGGAAGTTCTGAAGGCTGCACATCTCTAAGCTCATCTTGCTTTGCATCTTCCTTGTCTAAATACTGTTTAACAGTCTTGCATTATGTTGTATTAAATCCATTATTAAATTCATTTCCATTTATTTTCTAGCTTTTATTTTTATTATAAATGGGGTAGTTTTCTATTTAGTTTCTAGTGATTAATATTATTTTTTAAGCTGCTGGTTTTTATTTATGTGCAAAATTATATTTTTAATTCAATAGACTTTTAAAATTTGATCTGTTGTAATTTCCACACCTGCAATTCTATCACCTACAGATAAAGATAATTTTGATCCTTCTGTTCTAACATTAGTATGATTTATTTCCTCTTTCTTAATTTATTACATTAACTAGACCCTCCAAAATCATGTCATTTAATAGTGATGATAGAGGGCATTGCAGTCATATTCCACATTTTACTTGCTTAATATTTCACAATTTGACATGTAGATTTCTGGTAAGTTGCCTTCATTATGTTACAGCAGCTTAGTCCTAGTCCTATTTTGTTTACAGCTTATGTTACTAATAGCTAAAAATTACTCAAATGATATTTTAAATCTGTAGCTATAATTATATGGCTCTTTAATGTGTTTATGTAATGAGTTTGGTAAGCACCTTGAGTCATTTTTACATTCCTGGAATAAATTCTACCTGGTCAAGCAAGATCTGTATTCTAATTCACTGCTGAATTTGATTGGCTAATATTTTAGAGTACTTTGGGTTTTGCATCTATATTTACTAATTGAATTGATCCATTGTTTTCCCTCTTCATTCTCTTTAAAGTCAGATTTTGGTATTAAAACTACAATGAATGAAATATAAAATGAATGAAAAATTTTCTTCATTTCTATGATCTGCCATATTTGTTTGAACAACAAGAAAACTATGTTTTATTAATTGAGACATGTTCTCCAGGGGCACAATGCTCTATCAAATGAAATGATGTGCTTCCTAGTGTACATAGTACCACAAAAGTATTTTCTTGCCCTAATAAAGAGCTTCTTTGTTTTGTTTCGTTTTTTAACACTTTTATTGGAGTATAATTGCTTTACCTTGTTGTGTTAGTTTCTGCTGTATAACAAAGTGAATAACTACACATATACATATATCCCCATATACCCTCCCTCTTGCATCTCCGTCCCACCCTCACTATCCCACTCCACTAGGTGGTCACAAAGCACCAAGCTGATCTCCCCGTGCTATGCAGCTGCTTCTCACTAGCTATCTATTTTACATGTGGTAGCGTATATATGTCCATGCCACTCTCTCACTTCGTCCCAGCTTCCCCTTCCCCTTCCACGTGTCTTCAAGTCCATTCTCTACATCTTTATTCGTGTCCTGCCCCTAAGTTCTTCAGAACCACTTTTTTTTTTTTAGATGCCATATATATGTGTTAAGATACAGTATTTGTTTTTCTCTTTCTGACTTACTTCACTCTGTATGACAGATTCTAGATCCATCCACCTGATTACAAATAACTCAGTTTCATTTCTTTTTACGGCTGAGTAATATTCCATTGTATAAATGTGCCACATCTTCTTTATCCATTCATTTGTTGATGGACAATTAGGTTGCTTCTATGTCCTGGCTACTGTAAATAGTGTTGCAATGAACATTGTGGTACATCACTCTTTTTGAATTATGGTTTTCTCAGGGTATATGTCCAGTAGTGGGATTGCTATGTCATATGGAAGTTCTATTTTTAGTTTTTTAAGGAACCTCCATACCGTTCTCCATGGTGGCTGTATCAATTTACATTCCCACCAACAGTGCAAGAGGGTTCCCTTTTCCCCACACCCTCTCCAGCATTTACTGTTTGTAGATTTTTTGGCCATTCTGACTGGTGTGAGTGATACCTCATGGTAGTTTTGATTTGCATTTCTCTAATGATTCATGATGTTGGGCATCCTTTCATAAGTTTGTTGGCAATCTGTATATCTTCTTTGGAGAAATGTCTATTTAGATCTTCTGCCCATTTTTGGATTGGGTTGTTTGTTTTTTTGATATTGAACTGCATGAGCTGCTTGTATATTTGGGATATTAATCCTTTGCCAGTTGCTTCATTTGCAAATATTTTCTCCCATTCTGAGGGTTGTCTTTTTGTCTTATTTATGGTCTCCTTTGCTGTGCAAAAGCTTTTAACTTTCATTAGGTCCCATTTGGTTTTTTTGTTGTTGTTTTTATTTCCATTTCTCTGGGAGGTGGGTCAAAAAGTATCTTGCTGTGATTAATGCCATAGAGTGTTCTGTCTATGATTTCCTCTAAGAGTTTTATAGTGTCTGGACTTACATTTAGCCTTTAATCCATTTTGAGTTTATTTTTGTGTATGGTGTTAGAGAGTGTTCTAATTTTATCCTTTTACATGTAGCTGTCCAGGTTTCTCAGCACCACTTATTGAAGAGGTTGTCTTTTCTCCATTGCATATTCTTGTCTCCTTTATCAAAGATAGGGTGACCATATGTGCATGGGTTTATCTCTGGGCTTTCTGTCCTGTTCCATTGATTTATATTTCTGTTTCTGTGCCAATACCATACTCTCTTGATTACTGTAGCTTTGAAATATAGTCTGAAATCAGGGAACCTGATTCCTCCAGCTCCATTTTTCTTTCTCAAGACTGCTTTGGCTATTTGGGGTCTTTTGTATTTCCATAAAATTGTGAAATTTTTTGTTCTAGTTCTGTGAAAAATGGCATTGGTAGTTTGATAGGAATTGCATTGAATCTGTAGATTGCTTTGGGTAGTACAGTCATTTTCACAATGTTTATTCTTCCAATCCAAGAACATGGTATATCTCTCCATCTGTTTGTATCATCTTTAATTTTTACATCAGTGTCTTATAATGTTCTACATACAGGTCTTTTGTCTCCTTAGGTAGATTTATTCCTAAGTATTTTATTCTCTTTGTTGCAATGATAAATGGGAGTGTTTCCTTAATTTCTCTTTCAGATTTTTCATCATTAGTGTATAGCAATGCAAGAGATTTCTGTGCATTAATTTTGTATCCTACTACTTTACCAAATTCATTGATTAGCTCTAGTAGTTTTCTGGTAGCATCTTTAGGATCCTCTATGTATAGTATCATGTAATCTGCAAACAGTGACAGCTTTACTTCTTCTTTTCAGATTTGGATTCCTTTTATTTCTTTTTCTTCTCTGACTGCTGTGGCTAAAAATTCCAAAACTGTGTTGAATAATAGTGGAGAGAGTGGGCATCCTTGTCTTGTTCCTGATCTTAGAGGAAATGCTTTCAGTTTTTCACCATTGAGAATGATGTTGGCTGTGGGTTTGTCTTATATGGCCTTTATTATGTTGAGGTAAATTCCCTCTATGCCTACTTTCTGCAGGGTTTTTATCATAAATGGGTGTTGAATTTTGTTGAAAGCTTTTTCTGTATATATTGAGGTTATCATATGGTTTTTCTCCTTCAATTTTTTAATATGGTGTATCACATTGATTGATTTGCATATATTGAAGAATGCTTGCATTTCTGGGATAAACCCTACTTGATCATGGTGTATGATCCTTTTAATGTGCTGCTGGATTCTAAAGAGCTTCTTTGAAGTCAGAGAAAACACTGATTCATGAGGCCCATAAATTTTAACATTTTGGGAAAAGATAAATTTTATTCTGACTCTTCTAAAAATCTAATAACATTTCAAGCCCAAACTATATTGTCAAATCAATATTATTCTTCATGAGAAATTTATTATTAAGTGGCTTCATTGAAACACATAAAAATACACGTTTGAGGTGATGGAACTTGTATCCATAGAGGATTCACATAGGCCATCACAGTGACCAGAACCACAGAAAACGTAAAAGTAAAGTAGTATAGCAGAAATGTACAATAGCCCAATTCACTGAGCCTAAGGAAATTGTCATTTGACAGAAACAATTACTCATCTCTTTCCTACTTTACAAGGATACAGTAAAGATAAAAAAGGTTT
Organism: Lipotes vexillifer; assembly: GCF_000442215.2. Classification (NCBI taxonomy): domain Eukaryota; kingdom Metazoa; phylum Chordata; class Mammalia; order Artiodactyla; family Lipotidae; genus Lipotes; species Lipotes vexillifer. Next base: position 3,196,970 of record NW_006769482.1, read on the forward strand.
CCATGAGAATGCTTCAGGGTGTTTCAAAGGAAGCTGCATTCGCTGTATAATCACCATTATTGTTGAGACTGCCAATTTAAAAATGACCTATCTCTGGGATGACAAAAGGTATGGCCATTTATGGTATTTGCAAAGACTTCAGCTATGAGAAATGATTGTTATTCTTGGCTCCACCATAAAATGGAATTATTCATTAGGTACCATGTGCCAGAAAACAGTAGATTTTTCCAGAGAGCTCTCAAGCTAAAATTAGATGATAGTTGTCCAATCTGAGACCACTTATTAAAGGATACATAATCATATTACTAAGTCATTCCAGTTGAGAAAAAATGTATATAATTTTATGACTCCGACTTGAAGGCTCACGTAGAATGATGTGGTCTAGATCTATTGTTATATAGAATGTAAGCTGATTCTCAAGGTGAGATGATTTGCATAAGGTCTCATTTACTTTGCAGGTATACCAGAAATGGTAGAAGAGTTTGAGGAAACAGCGGTGAGCAAATATAAATGGTCCCTGCTCTCAAGCTTTACAGCTTAAAGGAAGAACATAAAGATCAAACAGGTAATCATGAATGGTATCCACGTGAGGAGATATACATTAATTAGCTTGACTGTAATAATCATTTTGCTATATATATATGTATCAAATCATCATGTTGTACACCTTAATTATATATAATTTTTATTACCAAAAATTAATTAAGTTAGACCTATATCCTTCACCAAACATAAAAATTAACTCAAAATGGATCATAAAACTAAATTTAAGGGCTAAAACTGTAAAAGAAAAGAACTGTGGGAGAAAATATAGGAGTAAATCTTCATGATCTTGGGTTAAAGAATGGTTTCTTAAATACAACACCAAAAGCACAAATGACAAAAAAAAATAGATAAGTTAGAATTCATCAAAATTTAAAACTTCTGTGTATCAAAAGACACTATCAAAAAAGTAGAAAGACAACCAACAGAAGGGGATAATATATTTGCAAACTAAACAATAAAAAGACAGCTCAGTTTAAAAATGGCAAAGGAGCTGAATAGACATGCTTCCAAAGAAGATATACAAATGGCCAATAAGCACATGAAAAGATGCTCAACATCATTAGTCATTAGGGAAATGCAAATCAAAACCACAATACAAAAGCCACTTCATACTTCTAGAAAAAAAAAAAAATACAGACAATAACAAGTACTGGCAAGGCTATAGAGAAACCAGAACCTTCAAACATTGCTGGTGGGATTTAAAATGGGGCAGCCACTTTGAAAAAGAGTTTGGAAGTTCCTCAAAAAGTTAAACATAGAGTTACCATGTGACCCCTCATTCTACTCCTAAGTATTACCCAATAAGAATTGAAAACAGGTGGAAACATCTCCAAAGTCCATCCAGAGATGAATGAATAAACAAATCATGATAAATATATACAATGGTATGTTATTCAACCATAGCAGGAATGAAGTCTGATACATGCTGTAAACATTATGCTAGCTGGATGAAACTTGAAAACATTATGCTAAATGAAAGAAGGCAAAAACAAATGGTCACATATTGTATGATTCCACCTATATGAAATGTCCAGAATAGATAAATCTATTGAGACAGAACTCAGGTTATTGGTTGCCAGGAACTGGGGAGGATGTGAGCAACTGCTTAATGGGTATGGAGTTTCTTTTTTGTTGGATGGATAACAAGAATGTTTTGGAACCAGATAGAATAATAGTGGCTGCACAACATTGTGAATGGACTAAACGTCACCAAACTGTTCACTTTAAAGTGGTTAATTCTGTGCTATGTGAATTTCAACTCAATAAATTACTTTTAAAAAGCAGGTAATCATGTGATGGGTTGCTGCTGCTCTTGTAGCACCTGCTTTATTTAGGTGGTCAGCACCTACCCACTTGGATTTGCTCCTCGCTTTTCTATTAAGTTGTATATGATGAGCTCAACATGTCCTTATAAAGGGAATGCCTAAAACTCCTCCCTATCAGTCCCTGGTTAGCAGCCACTGGCTGGGTTTCAGGATAAGAGGGACAGAGCAGAATCAGTCCCTAGAGACCAGGTTAAAGATTAGTGCTCTCCTCCCAGGTGCACACCACTTGGGGCAGCTCCCTTCCATACGGCCTCTACTTCCTCTCTGTAAACAAGGGTCATAAAAATGTCTTCACCCAAGTCTCGAGACTACAAAGAGAATTACATAAATGCTCTTGTAAGCTGTAAATCACCATGTGGATGTAAATTTTACATTTGATTGAACCACATGAAATTGCAAGAGTCAACCATTTTTGATTTACTGTTGCCATTTTTGACCTACAATTGCAGTCTTTTCTTAGGTCAAAAATGGTTAACTCTTGGCAATTTCAGGTGATTCAACCTAATTTTTTTTTTTTTTTTTTTAAGATTTTTAATTTTAATTTTATTTTTATTTATTTATTTGTGCTGTGTTGGGTCTTCGTTTCTGTGCGAGGGCTTTCTCTAGTTGTGGCAAGTGGGGGCCACTCTTCATCGCGGTGCGCGGGCCTCTCACTATCGCGGCCTCTCCCGTTGCGGAGCACAGGCTCCAGACGCGCAGGCTCAGTAGTTGTGGCTCACGGGCCTAGCTGCTCCGTGGCATGTGGGATCTTCCCAGACCAGGGCTCGAACCCATGTCCCCTGCATCGGCAGGCGGACTCTCAACCACTGCGCCACCAGGGAAGCCCCCATTCAACCTAATTTTTAATCTATTATGTAACAGCAATCTCTTGCATTAAAAAGTAAAACACAGTAAACTCTACAATAATAATTTAGTTTTATAAACTCCCAGGTAGCACTTCATCCTATCCCATCACTGACATCTTAAACATGCTAATCTACACACCTTACAGAGCTCAGTCACATATAAAGAGGTTAAAATATTAAAGAGTATGTTGTCACATAGAGGTTAAGAGCACAAGTGCTGGAACCCCACCGACACAGGTCTAATCCTGGATTTTCTATTATTCCCTGTGTGACCTTGAACATGTTGCTTAATCTCTCTGTGTTTCAGCTGCTTCATCTGTAAAATAAGATTAATAATAATACCTACCTCACAGAGCTGTTGACAGGAGGGCACGGTAAAGACTCTAATCATACAGTGTTATTGACTTTTACTTTTTTAATTTAATTGCACAAAAAAATGTTTTAGAAATGGAAGTCACCCTTTAAACGTTCTGTGGATTTGTGTGTGTCTATAGATCTAACTGGTTTAGGCAAAATAAATGGCAGTTAATTTTTTAGAGGTTCAGTAAATCATTTTGCCCTGAGAACTCCTTAATACATGACCCCTCTGTAATCTCATAAATTTGGAATTCTGAGAGTCTCTTTCATTCTTCTGTAGTAAACCTCAGTATTTCTAGCCTGATAGCTATAAAATCTAACTTTTGACCAAAGTTTTATAAGATAGTACATAGGATTTCATATGTGATACTCTTAGGGGAACTATGAAATACAAACTTTGCTATCATGTTAAGAAGAAAATTCTAACATTTTACCTAATGTGAAAAGCCTGCCTTTAGTCTTAAGTTGTCTCAACATATGATTTTTTTCTATTAAATTATGAAAAAATTAATGGGAAACCCATTGCTGTTAAGTGGACTTTTTTACTTTTCTTAAATCATCCATGTTTCTCAAGGAGTGTTCTGAGGAACAATTGCATCAGAGTTGCTTGGAATATCTGTAAAAACTCAGATTGCTGGATCCCACAGGTTTTGAAATGAACAGAAACTGAACTTAAAATAATTATGTTATTAAGTAATTTTTAAAAGGTAGACTGAAAGTGTGATCCAGGAACAAGACACTATGAATAATATCTGCACAACTTTGAAAAATGCAAAATAATTTCTAGAAATGAAAAAAAATTCACTCAAATTAAAGCACAGTGGACAGATAAACATTAGCTTTTAGTCAGTTGGAGAGAGAATTGGGAAATAGAAATAAATCAATTATCCAGAACACAATCCAGAGAAACAAAGAAGCAGGAAAAGCAAAAGGTGGTTAAGAAATGTGGATGCTCAAGTGAGAAGGGCAAATATATGTCTAATTGGAGTTTGAAAAGGAAATAATGCAGGATGAGAAAGATTAAATATTTTTAAGAGGTGGTTGCTGAGAATTTTCTGGAATTACTTAAAATGTTCAGATCCAGGAAGCTCACTGAACTTCCAATATCAACTTTTAAAAACTCTCCCCATACATAGATATCATCATAGCGACACTGCAGAACACCAAAAGAGAAGGTTTTAAAAGCATCTCAAGCGATAAAACTGATCATCTACAAAAGAAGAGCCATCTACAAAAGAGCTGATAGAAGCAACAGGATCCAGAAGACAGTGGAAAGGAAATATCTAGGTTGGGCAGATAGTCAATAAAAGATATTGAGATACCATTTCACACCTACCAGATTGGCAAAAATATAAAGCCTGACTATACCAAGAATTGGAGAGAATGTGAATCAGTGGAAACTCTCATCACACTTGGTAGAATTGTAAATTTCTTTGACCAGTCAGGAAAATGTTTGGAGTTACCTAGTAAGTGGAGCATGAGCACACCCTGCGACCCATCTTTTCTACTCCCAGGGCAGCACGTACAGACATGCTCCAGAAAGCACACACAAGAATGTTCCTGGCAGTATTGCTGATAATAACGGGAAATATGAAAATAACAAAAATGTCTATTATTAGTACTATGAAAAACAAGTTTTGGTGTTATCATATAATGGAAACCTACAATCATGAAGTGACCCACAGCTACATGCATCAATATGAAAAAATGTCAACAACATAGTGTAAGCAAAAGAAGCCACATAGAATATACATAGCATGATTGCATTAGTATAAAGTCCAAAAACAGGCAAAAGCTCAGGGATAATAATTAACACATTGTTAACTTAGTGTGTATGTATGTGTATGTGTGAGTGTATGTGTGTAGTAAAAGAATAAAGCCATGGATATACACCAAGTTCATCTTAATGCTTACTTTTTAGGAGCGAGGAAGAGAAGAAAATTAGGGAGGGGTAAGAAGAGGGCTTCCAATGTATCTTATCTATAATATTTTATTTTAAAAAGTGAAATCCAAAGAAAATGTAAGAACATGTTATCATGTGTTAAATATGGGTATCAGGTTTATAAGATTTTTATATTATTATCTGTAATTTTCTCCATATTTGAAGTATTCCTTAATTTTAGAAATAAAACAGACTAGTATACATAAGATATAAGGAGTTCACAAAAACTATTAATAAGAAGGCAAACAACCACAAAAAACTGGACAAAAGATGTGAACAGACACTTCACTGAAGAAGATATATGGATGGCAAACGAGCACATGAAAAGCTCAACATCGCAGCTGTTAAGGAAATGAAAATTAAAACTACAATGAGACATAACACCCACTAGTAGAGAGGATAAAATTTAAAAGACCATATCAAGTGCTATCAAGGATGTAGAGCAAAGGGAATTCTCTTACACTGCCAGTGCAAATGAACAATGACACAACTTTTTTGGACATCACTGAGTTAGTTTCTTAAAAATTAAACATAAAATCTATGTACACATATCAACCATATAACCCAGCCATTCCACTCCTAGGCATTTACCCAAGACAAAGGAAAACATATGTCCATAGAAAGACTTGTACTCAAATAAGCATAGCAGCTTTATTTGTAATTACAAAAATTGGAAGCAATCCAAATGTCCATCAACAGGTAAGTGGACAAACTCTGATGTATCCATACAACAGAATATTATTCAGCAATAAAAGAGAATTCATTATAGGCTACAAAAACATTGCTCTCAGAACAATTATGTTTAGTGAAAATAACCAAACAAAAAGAATATATGGTGTATGATTCCATATATTTTAGGAAACATAAACTAACATATAGCAACAGTAAATAGACCAGTGATTGCCAGGGGATGGAACTGGTGGGGAGAGGAGAGAAGGATTGGAAGAGAGCATGAAGAAACTTCTGGGGATGATTCATATGTTCATTACCTTGACTGTGGAGACGGTTTTATGAGTGCATTCCTATGTCAAAATTTATCAAATTATACCCTTTAAATATGTGCATTATTATACATCAATTATACCTCAATAAAGCTATTTTTAAAAATAAATAAAGCAGGACTTCCTTGGTGGCGCAGTGGTTGAGAATCCGCCTGCCGATGCAGGGGACACGGGTTCGTGCGCCGGGCCGGGAAGATCCCACATGCCGCGGAGGGGCTGGGCCCGTGAGTCATGGCCGCTGAGCCTGCGCGTCCGGAGCCTGCGCTCCGCAATGGGAGAGGCCATAGCAGGGAGAGGCCCACGTACCGCAAAAAAATAATAATAATAAAAATAAATAAATAAATAAATAAAGCACAGGGAGAAGTAATAACTGTCTAGCAAAGGTAGATGAAGGCACAAGCCATAAACCATCAGAGAATTCTTACACAACTGAGCCAATACTCCACAAACACCAGAAAGTTTCAGGAGGTTGGTGCACCAGGAATGTTGGAAGACATAAAAAAAAGTCACTGCTGGATTAAAGTGTTTACAAACCACCAGGTCACCTTCCTATTCCCCAGCTAGGTGTTGACCCCCTCCCCAGCCCACTCTGCCCTGGGCTGCAGCACCACCTGCCATTCCCAGCACTGTGCTTGCGGAGTAAAGGCAGCCATGCTCCAGAAGGGGCTATAGGGCACTTTGCTTTGGAAAGGCACTCCTCCAGCGAGCGCAGCTCCCACTGAGCTCTTGCCACACGGCAGGTATCTTTCTCCCAGGCTCCTCTCTGCACTCTCCCACAGAGCCCCTCTCCCAGCGGTGGCAGCAGCATCCTGCTTCCTTTGCGCTCATCTCCCACAGAAGGACACTTGGGGGCAGTCATTCGACACTGCACACACTTTGTCCTCTGCAAGGCTCCTGCTCGTCTGGAGAACAGAGCCTTTATTTGGGGGCTCCAGGACACTCTGTGACAACTTGGAGTCTAATCCCCAAACAAGACCGCAGGTGATGTCGCTCGCACTCAGCCACTGTGGGCCAGCCCCGCCAGCCTGCAGACCGCTCACTAAGGGGGTATGAAAGAGCTGGGCAAGCCCCGCTTGCAAGACTCATAAATCACAGCCCCTCGTCAGGCTCAGCAAGTGGGAAGAGAGAACAGATTCAGAGACATACTGTTTTAAGTGGATTTAGAGAAACACACAATTTTATTTCCTTGTCATTCTTCCTCTCATTCTCTTAATAACCCTGACATTCTGTGGGGACAGTTCATCTCAGTGAAGGAGACGTGTATGGTTTCTATCTCATAAAATCATTATGTCTTAAGCAAATGAAGAGGGGGCATAAAACAGACTGAAATTATAGCCTGCGTATGTTCTGCCAGAGTCCTCACTGGAGTTTGGGATTCTTTGTTCTTCTATTCTACATTACCCTCATCACAGCATTTTAATTTATGGAAACGATACCCCACAGCAGTATTGTGAGAACCTCAGGACCAAAACATTAAGAAACAGGCAATATGCTTACAAATGGCAAGTCCCAGAAAGGGGGACTAGTTAATAAATGAGCAAAAGTTCAAAGGAAACCGAGTGATGTAAGACATACAATGATGACTCACCAGTGCAGCATTAGAGCTGGACATTTTCACAAACAAGGGGGTGGCTGGCCGAGTCAGTAGGAGCAGCTAAGAAGTCCGTCAGCTGGGCCCCAGGTGGGAGTTCTTGGAAACCCCAGCAGAGGGGGAATTGTCGCAGAGCTGAGACCCAGGGCTTGCTTGCAAACAAAATGACCTCCTGCTCGGTCTGTCACACTTGGCATTGCCCTGAATTTCTGAGTGGCAGCTACTCCACCCGAAAGTAACCATTCATGACCATTGGGCACACCCAGGTGATTCCAAGCTGAGACCCCCTTTGGAGGGGCAAATCCAGTTTTGTGAAAGAGAAACCGGGGTCCTACTGGAGCTTGACATAATTTTCTTCATTGTTATGATGAAAACATCTTCAGATCCACGCCCAAATGACAGCCCAGAAGGAAAGAATGTGTGCATGTGTGCTGTATGTGTGAGAGTGTATGAGCGTGTACGTGTCTGCATGCACTTAGGGCACTTAGGGCAATAAACACACACCCATGGGCTCCAGAGGGTTACAAAAGGTCCTCTGTACCAAAGAATTTCAGACTGGTGGGATGATTCATTTAGGGGAATTGCTGAAAGCACATAAGGAAAGGAGTGTGTGCATACGAATACCATTCAACACTTACCAACTGGGGTCCCTGGCAGGGGAAGTTCGCTGCTTTCAGGTTTCCTTGAAAAGGAGATGCTGAAAATGGGATCCACACACAAGAGTATGACCAGACAGATGTTGAAGAAACACGGGAGCCAGAGAACTGCCGTGGTTTAGGAAGAGGAAAACTTTACAGTAGTCAGGAGATCTTTCTACTTCCTCTGTCCCATCCATCTGCTGAAGTCTGTACTTTCCCTGATCAGTGGGGTCCCCGCCTTCCTTCCCAAGCCCCCAGGCCTCCTGCAGTGATGGGTGAGAGCACCAGCTCCTCTGGCTTCCCTGAGCTTCTCCTCTGTTAACTGTGATGCTTTGGGCAGATGATGACCAGCTCATGGCCACCTGCAGGGATGCGGTGAGCCCTAGAACCAGGCACCATCAGGACAATGAAAGAATGGGGACCTCCCTGCACAGGGCCTTCCTGTATCTGTGGGGCTGCACCCGGCACACATGGGGCAGCCATTGCTGACACACACAATCATACTCACACATTAGCACAAACACACACCCTCACACCACCACACACACTCACATACGTACACACACAAACACAAATGCACACACATATACTCACATGCACAGTCAGACACATGTACACACCCTCACAACATTGTACACACACAAAAAGGCCACATATACACTCTCACGGGCTCACAATCACATAATCACACACTCACCCCTATTCACACACATGCACTCACATGCTCACATACCTACACACTCACCTACAGTCACACAAATATACACACACACACACACACTTACCCACACCCTGGTCCTGGGTGAGACCACCCCAGCCCCACACCACCCCATGCCCCAAACCTAGCTGTCTGTGGTGGTCACAGACCCATGACCTCAAGTCACCTACTAGCTAGTTGATAGGGTGCCTCTGACACCTGTTTTGGGGGACCTGGGCCAGCCCAGTGGCAGTCTGTCCCACTGTCCCTGCCCGAAGTGCCCCATGGGCTGGCCCAAACCCCTGCAAGAAGGGAGCAGATTGCTCGGCGGCCCAGGGTCACACATCCCAATTCTCTCAAATGGGAGTGGCACGCCACAGCTTCCTTCCCATCATGTTGAAGTGTACAGATCCTTTTCTTGGCCTCTTATTTCCCTCAGGACCAAAGGCGCTTCGGAACATGTTGTGAGCAGCCCCCATGGTCCCATCTGGTGACCACCAGTCACACCTTTGGTAAGAACTGATGGAGGCAGGATTTCTCCACCCTGGACTATTGGGGCTTCCTGAGCATTCCACCTCATCCATGGTGAGCCTGATCCAAAGCTGTTCCCTCCCTGCAACAAGCTCCCATCAGAGCAGCATGTCACCGAGTGATGAAGCAACAAACGTTTCCATACAAGTTCCATCCTTGCACTTAGAACTCTCAGAATACCAGTCCGGCCAAGGTTTGTGCTTCTGTGAATCCATAATCACCTAAAATTAAACTGTTTATCTTTATTCACAAAATGCCATCTTTGCAAGGTTGGTTGGATACCAAGAGGTCATTCTTGCCAACCTCCTTTTTCCCTGAAAAGCCACCCCGTATTTGCAAGCATCTCAGAAGATGGTTGTCCCACAGCCTCTTATGTAGACTGAACCAGCATTGAGTTGCGTTAATCATACTGTAGGTTTTATTTCCTCATCCAGAAAAGAGTTCTGAGATCCCATGCTCTGCACACTGGTGGGCCCAGGTCCGTCCATTGACGACCATCTACACTCTCTCTCCTGGTGCCCAGCTGGCCTCTGGGCTTGAGACAAGAGCCCTCAGAAGTCTCTGGACTGACTCTCTCCCCTGACCCTCAGAATTGTGTACCCAACAATCTGTTCAAATTCTCGTGGATATCAAACACGCCCCCACACAGGCCACAGCAAAGATCAAAGTCACAATTTCCATCCCCCTCTCAACAAGGGCTGATCCAGCTGCAGAAAACCATCTCCACACAACACAGGCTTAATCAATAGAGAAGTTTATTATCTTTTCTTTTTCTTTTTTTGCCAGGTCAGGTGATTAATTTAAATTTAAAAAATTTTAAGTTTCGAAATAGTTTGAGACTTACAGAAAAGTTGCAAAAGTAGTATCCAGATGCAGCTTTCACTCAACTTTCCATACCGTCACCATCCTATAAATGGTTATAGGGCAATTATCAAGACCAAGAAAACAATTTTGGTAAAATGCTGTTAACTGAACTCTAGACTTGCTCCAAATTTTAGTCATTTTCTCTTAACACCTTTTTCCTTCCAGGACCCCGTGTTGTGTGTCACTGCCATGTCCTTGGTCTCCTGAGACGGGAGACAGCCTCTGAGTCTCTCCCTGTCCTTTTTGGAGAGCACTGGTCAGGTATTTTGTAGATACCCCTCAGTTGTATTTATTGAATGTTCTTCCAGATTCGATTAGGTTGTGGGGCCAGGATGACATCTGTTTCACTGATTTTTCCTTTTGCTTCAGGCTCCAAAGCAGGTCAGCACGGCCTCATCACTGACGGGCTTTATTTAACAATCCCAGATGGCTTTGCATTACTATTGGCTTTTTAAAATACTGCATTAAAATGTTATTTATCACTACTTATATAAAATAGATAACTAATAAGGACCTACTGTATAGCACAGGGAAATATACGCAATATTTTGTAATAACCTATAAGAGAAAAAATCTGAATATTATATATATATAACTGAATCACTGTGCTGGGCACCTGAAACCAACACGACATTGTAAATAAATTTTAGCACTGGGAGATCAGCTCGGTGCTTTGTGACCAGCTAGAAGGGTGGGATAGGGAGGGTGGGAGGGAAGGAGATGCAAGAGTGAATAGATATGGGGATATATGTATATTTATAACTGATTCACTTTGTTATAAAGCAGAAACTAACACACCATTGTAAAGCAATTATACTCCAATAAAAACGTAAAAAAGAAAGAAAGAAAAAGAAAAAATAAAGTATTCCTAAACTTTTTATAAAAAAAATAATAAAAACTTTTAAAAAGAAATTAGAATACCCAGCTACATATAAAAAGCTGAAAAATATGTTATTTATTTTGATGTTTGAGCTTTCTTTTTTTCTTTTTTGGCTGCGTTGGGTCTTCGTTGCTGCTCGTGGGCTTTCTCTAGTTGCAGTGAGCGGGGGCTACTCTTCGTTGCAGTGCACGGGCTTCTCATTGCGGTGGCTTTTATTGCTGCAGAGCACTGGCTCTGAGCATATGGGCTTCAGTAGTTGTGGCACATAGGCCTTAGAGTGTGCAGGCTTCAGTAGCTGTGGCACACGGGCTTAGTTGCTCAGCGGCATGTGGGATCTTCCCGGACCAGGGATTAAACCCGTGTCCCCTGCATGGGCGGCGGATTCTTAACCACTGCACCACCAGGGAAGTCTAGATGTTTGAGCTCTTTGACTCCCCATTAAATTTGACTCTAAGGCAAGCACCTCTCTTGTCTCCCCGTAATCCCAGCCCTGTGTCGTGGTCAAGCCTGGATTCCATGGAGGGAATATCCCTCTGCGGAGGGGAAGATACTTTGAAGGCCATCTTTGGAGACAGTCCTGCATCTCTTCCGCTCTCTTTTCCATCACTTTCAGTGGTGTCACAGCTCTCCTCAGGACTCCCTTTCTCCCATCCTGCTTCAAATGCAGAAATGCTGCATTAAATAGAAACGGCAATTCAGCAAACGCAGGGATTCCTGTCCCAGTGAAGAACCAATTATCCTTGAGGCTCCCCTCAGCAGGCACAGGACACTGGGACCCCCCAGGACTAAAGCTGGGGGAATAGTCAGGGATCCCAGGGCATGCTAGGTGCCAGGGGTGGGTCCAGGAGGGAACCAAGCAGGAGCAGGCAGGCTGCTAGGACCTTCTGTTCTTTCACAGTTCCTGTAAGAATGTTCTGTTGTGCATTCTTCTCTGTGGAGGGTCGACAGTTATAGGAACAATAAAAGGGGAATTAAGATCTGGATACCAGTTTCCTGCCTGCAAAAGTGACCGCGCATGGGAAAGAGGTGGAGTGCGGCCACATCATCCCCGTGGCCAGCTTCTGAGTGGGGTGTGCACAGAGGGACCGCCCAGCCACCTCGAAAATGCACATGGGCCTTTACCAGAGCATCCAATAGGTGCAAAGAGCTGCTGACACAACATACATGGGACATCACTCTCTAAGCTTCCACGCTCCTCCCCCAGCCACAAAATCCTTACAGAAACTGCTCAAAATCCCCCCTACTTCCTGCCCTTCTCACTTGGCGTCACCCCTTTCCCCACTCCCTTCCTTCCACCATCTTTTTTCCTTCCAGGAGTAGCCCCTGGTCCTTTCTAAAGTCAATCACTTTAGTTCCTTCTATTCCACCATTCTCCAGTTAGGTTGCACCAGCCCCATACCAGCCCCTCCCCCTCCCCTCTCCCTCTCTGCCCTCTGCCTTTCCTCTCCCTGACTTCCACCCTCTCTCCCTCCCTCCCCACTCCCCCCTCACTCCTCCTTCCTCTCTCTCCCCTCCCCCTTTTATTCCTTCCTCCCTCCTCTCTCTCCCCCTCAGCACCCAGGGAGAAGCCTGGAATTCCTCCAACCTAGGGTGCCCAGGGACTCTCTCCCAGGGTCCCCTTGGCCTCCTTGGTCAGCTCTATTTCCCACTGAGCTGTTGGCTTGGCCAGCATTCATGAGGTGATAAGACAGCTGGGCAACTCATGACTGACCACTGGTGAACTGGGGAGACAGTGAAAAGTCAGAATGAACCCAGACCTACCACCCACATCAGATGGCACATAAACAGGCAAACAGAATACTATTGATACATAGAATACTATGGTGACCATCTCTTCGGTGGGAGGGCTGGAAGGGGAAATTAGTGGTGATTTGTATATTTTGCTTATTTTTATTTTCAGCTTATCTGCAGTGAGCTTCTACTGCTTGTACCTTTTTAAAACTTAAACGTAGGCTCAATGGAGGCCCTGACATCATTTTTCTCAAAAAAATAAAAGAAAGAGAAAAATAAACCAATATTTTGAAAAGATAAATAAAACAATAAATAAAAATCAATAATGGAAGACATATATACAAATTATCTTCTTTCCTGAAAACAAGAATAATCTTTGTGAAGGAGTTTTCTGCCTCAGACAAAGCAGTTTGATAGCTCAGCTAGAGAGGTTGGTTGTTGAAAGAATTAAGCCTCAGTCTTGGGGCATCCAGAGCCCCTTGGGGATCAGGATTTTCCCAAACCAGCCCTGAGGACACTCCTGCTGTTCTCTGTGGGGCTTCTGAGCTTCCAGGTGGTTCCTGGAAACAGCTTCCTCTGCTGATTCATGGATTTTCTGCTCCCCCATGAACTGCCTGGACCCCTTCAGACTCAGCCAAGACTCTGGGTGCCTCCACCACTCAGACACCCCTCGTCATTCAACTGATGCTCCCTGTCCCAGTTCCTATTGCACAACCATGGGCAAGGGAATCTGATGCTCCCTTCCTGGGTCAGGATCCATCCCTAGTCCATGCTGGTGATGGCCAGAGGCCAGGGCCTGGGTGAGAGGAGGTGTATAGAGATGGGAAGAGGACAGGCACATCTACTGCCTGTTCAGACTCTCCCTCAAAATTAATTACCCCTCTGACAAGGATATTTAAACCAGGTTTCTGACCTCCAGGGATCTTGAGTTATAAACGTAATCACAAACAGGTTTTAAAACATTAGAAGGCTGCAAATAGTGTCTAGCTCTTAGCACAGTGTCCAGAACAGACTAGAAATAGAAGCTTACTAAAAATTTTAGTTGAATGAATAGCTCTGAGAAATTGGAGGAATTTCAGGATGGTTATTTCAAATAACCCACATAACTGGGTAGAAACTTCTCCATCTGAGAGGAGTTTTTTCTCATATACCTTTAAATATTTATTCAGGTACAGTCACAAGTCAAAGCTAGACTTTGGTGTGAAAAGGACTCTGGTTACCACCTGCATGACAGATAACCCCTCAGTTAGCAGTCTGGTCTTTGAAGAGCAGAACTAAGGAACTGTCTGAGGATCCTGTTCCACAGAATTCAGATGCCTCTTTTAAAAAGATAATACGATAAAATATCTCACCTGCCCACCTGCCCTCAGTGTGAACAATAGTAAAATTGGAGTTTAAATCAGCTGGTGTTCTCTAGCTGGGGATGAAATTATGACACATGTTTATAAACTGCTACTCCTTGACAGGTCCTGTCCTAAACACTTTGCATATTTTTACACATTTCACTCTTACAGTAACCCCAGGAGGTTCATTTTCCTCTATTACAGATGAGAAAACTTACAAGTTACTTAAGTATTGTGCCCAGTGGATGCGCAGTAGAGATGCGAGCCTGCAGCGTGACCCAGAGTTTTGTTTCAAACCATCACATCGCTGGCACCGCCTCAGAGCAGGGCTTTCACTTTCTACACCATGAAGATTACACATGGGTCAGAGAAACTTCAGAAGAAACAAACCAAATTGGTTTCCTTTCATTTTAAAGTTCAAATCTAATTCATCAAAGGAAGGAAATGATACGCTAGTTTTCTTTTCTTTCTTTTTTTTTAACCTACTGGCATACTTAGATTTTAGTTTCAAGCCTCTTTAAAAACTTCACAAAAATCCCTCATGCTTTATCAATAACTTTTAACTGTCTAATTGAGGGGAATGAGTAGACATGTTGCCAAAGAACATCAGCGGGTTGTCTCAAATCAGACCCACACCCTCAAAAATTGAGTGCATTTCTACACTCGAGTCAGCAGAAGATGGGGTGATGGCAGGTTTCTCTCAGTGCTGAGATCTGCCCCACAGCAGAAATCATGTTGTGTGTTTGTTTTTTTTTTCCACTTCGGTAGTAAAAACAAGTGTGAGTTTCCCTATTGACATATCCAGTCTGTCACCATGTCAAAGGTTACCCCAAGGAATTTCTAATGGAAATGTCAACAATATCTTCTGTGCTTGAGCCCTTCTTGTTAGTGGAGCACAGCTGCTCATTACCTCTCACTCATTGAAGCACGTCAGGGCACCTGGCATGGCAGAGAGTTGGCTTCAGGTACGTAAAAATCTAAGTTGGTGCTGCAATACCCCTTCCTGGCTGTATTCACACCTCTTCAAGCCTCAGGTTTCCATCTGTAAATTGGGGGCAGTTATAACCACACAAATCTTAGAATGTCAAGGGCATTAGTCTGAGCCTGTGGTTTCTCGGCACAGCCCTCACTTGGGTGACCAGCAGGGCATCTAGTTGATTAGGGGAGAGAGTTGTTCTGCTCAATTATGCAGAGAAATAAGCTCCACTGTAAGAGTCAAGACGAGCAGTGGGACTGGATCAAGAGAGGGATTCGGGCCCAATATTAAGGAGGAACTTTCTACAAACTGGAGTAGGCTTACCACAGAATGGATTTTCACAAGAGGGGTTGGGTTACCTCTCCCATGAAGTATTAAGATCAAGTCCCAATGAGCACTTGTTGGGGGTTTTGCAGAGAGAACTTATAAAGCAGATAAAGTGTTGAGCTGAATGACTTTCTCTGAATGGTATCTGAGGTACCACAATCCCCTCACCTATCATAACATCACAATTATTTCCCACATAGAATCTTATCAAAATCTGCAATCATCTTCTTTTTTACCTGTTGGCTTTTTTTTCTGCCTCTGCCACCTGACTGTCAACTCATGAAGGCAGGGCCCCTCTCCCTGCCGTCTCTCCAGCACCAAGCCCATAGTGAGCACCGAGGACATATTTGACAAATAACGAAATGAGTAAATGAATGATTTCTAAGGCTCCTTTCAATTCTGAGTCAATGAGGCATCAGACTTAGTTTACCCTTAGTTCATCCTCTAGGATGCTTCTTTAAAAAAGACAAAAAATTTCTTTGGGAGCATTTGGGCAAGAAAAAGAAATAAAAGGAAAAGAAGAAGTAACACTATCTAGTCTGTCAGATGTTACCCTGAGGAGTTTCTAATGGACATGCCAACAATTTCTTCTGGGCTTGAGCCCTTCTTGTTAGTGGAACACAGCTGCTCATCACCTCTCACCCCTTCCAGCATGTCAGAGCACCTGGCACAGAAAAATCAGTATGACATGATCTTGTGTGTAGAAAATCTTAATAATCCACAAGGTAATCTAACAGAGCTAAAAAAAACTAGTTGCAGCATACAAAAATCAATTGTTCTTCTGTACAATAGCAATGAGTGATCCAAAAGTGAAATTAAGAAAACACCATTTAAAATATTATCAAAAGGAGTAAAACACTTCAGAGTAAATTTAACAAAAGAAGTGAAAGTCTTGTACACTTGCAACTACAAAATAATGTTGAAAGAATTAAAGAAGACATAAATAATGAAAAGACAATCCATGTTCATAGTTTAGAAGGCTTAATATTGTTATGATGACAATGCTCACCAAATTGGTCTGCAGATTCAGCGCAGTCCCTATCAAAATTCCATCTGGCTTTTTTTCTTTTCATAAAGTGACAGGTTAGTCCTAAAATTCATAAGAAAATGCAAGGGATTCTGAGTAGCCAAAACTACCCTGAAAAAGAATAGCTGTAGAACTCACACTTCCTCACTTCAAAATTTAATACAAAACGAGAGTAATCAAACCAGTGTGGTTCTGGCATAAGGATAGATATGTAGATGAATAGAATAGAATTAAGAGTGTAAAAGTAGATTCATACATATGTATTTTTAATTTATTTTCAACAAGCATGCCAATACCATTCAATGGGGAAAGAATAGTCTTTTCATTGAATGGTGCTGAAACAACTAGATACCAACATGTAAAGGAATAACGTTGGACCCCCCTACCTCACACCACATAAAAAAATTAACTCAAAATTGATCATAGACCTAAGTGTAAATGCTAATACTACAAAACTCTTAGGAGAAAACATAAGAGTAAATCTTTGTGATCTTGGATTAAGCAATGAATTTTTAAATATAATACCAAAAGCACAAGAAACAAAAGAAAAAATAGATAAATTTAACTTCATTAAAATTAAAAGTGTTCATGCTTTAAAGAACAGCATAAGGAAGGTGGAAAAACAGCCCACAGAATGGGAGAAAATATATGCAAATCATTTATCTAATAAGGCACTTGTATACAGGAAACAAGTCAATACGAAAAAGACAAATAGACCAGTTTACAAGGTGACAAAGTATTTGAATAGACACTTCTCCAAAGAAAATATACAAACAGCCAATAAGACATGAGAAGATGCTCAACTTCACCAGTCTTAGAGAAATGCAAGGCAAAACCACAATGAAATATCACTTCACACACACCAGGATGGCTAAAATTTAAAAGACAGTAAGTGTTGGTGAGGATGTGTGGAGAAATAGGAATCCTCATACATTTCTCGTGAGCATATAAAATGGTGCAGTGGCTTTGAAAAACGGTGTGGCAGTTCCTCAAAAAGCTAAACATATAGTTACCATAAAATCAAACACCTCCACTCCTGAGTACATATTCAAGAGGATTGAAAACGTGTGCACACAAAAACTTGTAAGCTGCTTATTGATTACATTACTTACGTTGAAAATGGTAATATTTTGTATATACAGGATAAGTAAACTATAGTATTAAAATTAAAAAAAAACTTGTAAGCTACAGTTTATACCAGCATTATTGAAAATAGCCAAAAAACAAAAGGAAATAACTCAATGTTCATCAACTGATAAATGCATAAACAAAATGTAGTATATCCACAAAATAGATTATTATTTGGCAATAAAAAGGAATGAAGTATTGACACATGCTGCAATATGGATGAGCCATGAAAACATCGTGCTAGGTGAAATAAGTCAGAAACAAAAGGCCACATGTTGCATTATTCTGGATATTAAATGTCCAGAATAGGCAAGTCCATAGAGATAGAAAATAGAGTAGTGATTCCAGGGGCTGGGGGTTGGGGGAAGGGAGGAATGGGAATTGACAGCTAAATGTTTCTTTTTGGGGTGATGAAAATGTTCTGAAATTAGAAAGTGGTGCACAACTCTGCTCAACTAAAAACCACTGAATTATACACTCTAAAAGGGTGAATTCTGTGGTGTGTTAATTATATCTCAATAAAGTTCTTGCGTGTTTAAAAAGTCAAACTACTGAAACAAAGTAAAATAGCAAAGGGAATAGTTAACTTGTGGGAGACTGAAATTTGAAAAAAAAGTATTTATGGTCTTACATTTGCTTTAAAATGTTAAATTAAATGACAAAGATTTTTCTTTTATTGATGATTTTATTTCACACTACATTTTAAAATGATCAAAAAGATATTCTTTTTGTAAATTATTACTTTGAAATATTTCAAGCATATAGAAAAAGAAAATAATATAACAAAACCCATAGATCATCTACCTAACTTTTTAAGATCTCAATATTCTGTTGTATTTGCTTCAGACAGATCTTTTATTATATAAGAAATAAGATTTTGCGTTACAGTGGAAAACCCCTAAATGCCGCTCTCCAATCACATCCCCACTACCCCTTCCCCCCAGAGTAACTGCCATCCTAATCATGGAACTCTTAAGTCCCACACATGTTTGTACTCTTTAGTATCCATGAACAATATATATATTGTATATTTTGCTTTATAAAATTACTTATAAATGTTATCATGTAAATATCCATCTGTAAATTGCTTTTTTGTCAACATTATGTTTTTGATATTTATCAAAGTTAATTCATTCATTTTAGCAAATAGAAAAACATACAGTCCACACTGTATGAACTTTACCACAATTTATTGATCCATTCTCCTGAATGTTTATGTTAAAACTGTTTATGTGTTTTCTACTATTGTATGCCACGCTGCTGTGAACATTCGGCTGTGACTCTTTGGGCATCTGTATGAGTTTCTCCAGAGACTCACCTGGCAGTGGAATTGCCAGGTTGTAAGGGATCCATGTTTTCAACCAGATACTGCCAAATCGCCCTTCACTAAGGTCATCTAATTTACACTTCTGCCATCAGAGTTCTGAGTCCCTTCCATTTTCACCGTCACATAGTACTGCCAACTTTTACTTTTTTCAATCTGCTTGTTTTATTCTAATTTTCACCTTCCTGATTACTAGTGACTGAGCATTTCTCCTGTTTGTTGGTCTTTGGGGATATGTCTTAACATTAATTGCTTGTTAATATCCTTTGTCCATTATTCCACTGGGTTGTTTGCTTCTTCTTAAAACTGAAAGAGTTCTTTATATATTCTGGATGCCAATCCTTGGTCACTTATATGTTTGCAAATATTATCTCCTAGACTGCAGCTCGTCTTTTCACAGTTTAATATCATCTTCTATGCTCATTTTTAAGTTTAGTATAGCCAAATGGACCAAGTTTTTGTTTTATACTTTTGCCTTTTGTCTTTTAGAAATCCTTGTCAACTTTAAGCTCACAAATATCTTCTATATGTACTTCAATCTTTTTTAATTTTGCTTTTCACATTTAGGTCTTTAATTAACCTGAAGTTGTATTTGACTATGGCGTGAGATGGACATTTGATTTTGTTTTCCAACACTTCTCCCGGGAATACTGATTGAACTGTGTATCATGTTGTCATTGCTCTACAAGGCTACCTCTGTAGTATATCAATTTTCCACATATGCTCGGGTGTGAATCTAAGTTTTCTATTTTGTTCCTTTGACCTATTTGTTTATTATTATAGCTTCATAAAATGTCCAAATACCTGGTAAGGAAATCCTCCCACCTTGATTTATCTTATTTATCTTTTGCCATTTCTTCTTCCATGTGCGTTTTTGATCAGTTTGTTAAGTTTCCCTCAAAATATTTGTTGGGTATTATTTGAAATTTCAATGAATTATTTGACTAATTTGGAAAATAGACATTCTTATGCTATTACCTTCCCATCCATGAACATCTTAACAATGCTCCATCTGTTCAAGCCATCTTATATGTACTTCAATTACGCTTTGAAGTTTCCTCCATAAAGATCTTTCACAAATTTTCAATTTAATTCATAGTTACCGTATATTATTGTTACCACTATAAATGGCATGTTTCTTAAATTGCATTTTATATTGTCTGTTGCTATGGATAGTATATTGATTTTTTAAAATTTTTAATTCTATTTTATTTTTTTATACAGCAGGTTCTTACTAGTCATCAGTTTTATGCACATCAGTATATACATGTCAATCCCAACTGCCCAATTCACCACACCACCACCACCATGCCCCCGCAGCTTTCCCCCCTTTGTGTCCATACGTTTGTTCTCTACATCTGTGTCTCAATTTCTGCCTTGGAAACCGGTTCATCTGTACCATTTTTCTAGGTTCCACATATATGCGTTAATATGCGATATTTGTTTTTCTCTTTCTGACTTACTTTACTCTGTATGATAGTCTCTAGATCCATCCACGTCTCAACTAATGACCCAATTCCATTCCTTTTTATGGCTGAGTAATATTCCATTGTATATATGTACCACATCTTCTTTATCCATTCATCTGTCGATGGGCAGTTAGGTTGCTTGCATGACCTGGCTATTGTAAATAGTGCTGCAATGAACATTGGGGTGCATGTGTCTTTTTGAACTGTGGTTTTCTCTGGGTATATGCCCAGTAGTGGGATTGCTGGATCATATGGTAATTCTATTTTTAGTTTTTTAAGGAACCTCCATGCTGTTCTCCATAGTGGCTGTATCAGTTTACATTCCCACCAACAGTGCAAGAAGGTTCCCTTTTCTCCACACCCTCTCCAGCATTTGTTGTTTGTAGATTTTCTGATGAAGCCCATTCTAACAGGTGTGAGGTGATTCCTCATTGTGGTTTTGATTTGCATTTCTCTAATAATTCGTGATGTTGAGCAGCTTTTCATGTGCTTCTTGGCCATCTGTATGTCCTCTTTGGAGAAATGTCTATTTAGGACTTCTGACCATTTTTAGATTGGGTTGTTTGTTTTTGTAATATTGAGCTGCATGAGCTGCTTGTAAATTTTGGAGATTAATCCTTTGTCCGTTGATTCATTTGCAAATATTTTCTCCAATTCTGAGGGTTGTCTTTTTGTCTTGTTTATGGTTTCTTTTGCTGTGCAAAAGCTTTTAAGTTTCATTAGGTCCCATTTGTTTATTTTTGTTTTTATTTCCATTACTCTAGGAAGTGGACCAAAAAAGATCTTGCTGTGATTTATGTCACAGAGAGTTCCTCCTATGTTTTCCTCTAAGAGTTTTATAATGTCTAGTCTTACATTTAGGTCTCTAATACATTTTGAGTTTATTTTTTTGTACAGTGTTAGGGAGTGTTCTAATTTCATCCTTTTACATGTGGCTGTCCAGTTTTCCCAGCAACACTTGTTGAAGAGATTGTCTTTTCTCCATTGTATATCCTTGCCTCCTTTGTCATAGATTAGTTGACCATAGGTGCGTGGGTTTACCTCTGGGATTTCTATCTTTTTCCATTGATCTATATTTCTGTTTTTGTGCCAGTACCATATTGTCTTGATTACTGTAGCTTTGTACTATTGTCTGAAGTCACGGAGTCTGATTCCTCCAGCTCCTTTCTTTTCCCTCAAGACTGCTTTGGCTACTCGGGGTCTTTTGTGTCTCCATACAAATTTTAACATTTTTTTGTTCTGGTTCAATAAAAAATGTCATTGGTAATTTGATAGGGATTGCATTGAATCAGTAGATTGCTTTGGTAGTATAGTCATTTTCACAATGTTGATTCTTCCAATCCAAGTACATGGTATATCTCTCCATCTGTTTGTGTCAACTTTAATTTCTTTCATCAGTATCTTACAGTTTTCTGCATACAGGTCTTTTGTCTCGCTAGGAATGTTTATTCCTAGGTATTTTATTCTTTTTGTTGCAATGGTAAATGAGAGTGTTTTCTTGATTTCTCTTTCAGATTTTTCATCATTAGTGTATAGCAATGCAAGAGATTTCTGTGCATTAATTTTGTATCCTACAATGTTACCAAATTCATTGGTTAGCTCTAGTAGTTTTCTGGTGACATCTTTAGGATTCTCTATGTATAGTATCATGTCATCTGCAAACAGTGACAGTTTTACTTCTTCTTTTCCAATTTGTATTCCTTTTATTTCTTTTACTTCTCTGATTGCCATGGCTAGGACTTCCAAAACTATGTTGAATAATAGCGGTGAGAGTGGACATCCTTGTCTTGTTCCTGATCTTAGAGGAAATGCTTTCAGTTTTTCACCATTGAGAATGATGTTTGCTGTGGGCTTGTCGTATGTGGCCTTCATTATGTTGAGGTAGCTTCCCTCTATGTCTGCTTTCTGGAGAGTTTTTATCATAAATGGGTGTTGAAATTTTGTCAAAAGCATTTTCTGCATCTATTGAGATGATCATATGGTTTTTATTCTTCAATTTGTTAATATGGTGTATCACATTGATTGACTTGCGTATATTGAAGAAACCTTGCATCCCTGGGATAAATCCCACTTGACCATGGTGTATGATCCTTTTAATGTGTTGTTGGATTCTGTTTGCTAGTATTTTGTTGAGCATTTTTGCATGAATATTTATCAGAGATATATTGGTCTGTGATGTTCTTTTTTTGTAGTCTGGATTTGCTATCAGGGTGATGGTGGCCTCATAAAATGAGTTTGGGAGTCTTCCTTCCTCCACAATTTTTTGGAAGAGTTTGAGAAGGATGGGTGTTAGCTCCTCTCTAAATGTTTGATAGAATTCACCTGTGAAGCCTGCTGGTTCTGAAATTTTGTTTGTTGGAAGATTTTTAACCACAATTTCAATTTCATTACTCGTGATTGGTCTGTTCGTATTTTCTGTTTCTTCCTGGTTTAGTCTTGGAAGGTTATACCTTTCTAAGAATTTGTCCATTTCTTCCAGGTTGTCCATTTTATTGGCATAGCATTGCTGGTAGTAGTCTCTAAGGATGCTTTGTATTTCTGTGGTGTCTGTTGTAACTCCTCCTTTTTCATTTCTAACTTTATTGATTTGAGTCTTCTCCCTCTTTCTCTTGATGAGTCTTGCTAATAGTTTACCAATTTTGTTTATCTTCTCAAAGAACCAGCTTTTAGTTTTATTGATCTTTGCTATTGTTTTCTTTGTTTCTATTTCATTTATTTCTGCTCTGATCTTTATTATTTCTTTCCTTCTGCTAACTTTGGGTTTTGTTTGTTTTTCTTTCTCTAGTGCCTTTAGGTGTAAGGTTAGATTGTTTATTTGAGATTTTTCTTGTGTCTTGAAGCAGGCTTGTATAGCTATAAACTTCCCTCTTAGAACTGCTTTTGCTGCATCCCATAGGATTTGGATTGTCATGTTTTCATTGCCATTTGTTTCTAGTATATTTTGATTTCCTCTTTGATTTCTTCAGTGATCTCTTGGTTATTTAGTAACATAGTGTTTATCCTCCATGTGTTTGTGTTTTTTACGTTTTTTCCCCTGTAATTCATTTCTAATCTCATGGCGTTGTGGTCAGAAAAGATGCTTGATATGGTTTCAATTTTCTTAAATTTACTGAGGTTTGATTTGTGACCCAAGATGTGATCTATCCTGGAGAATGTTCTGTGCGCACTTGAGAAGAAAGTGTAATCTGCTGTTTTTGGATGGAATGTCCTATAAATATCAATTAAATCTATCTGGTCTATTGTGTCATTTAAAGCTTCTGTTTCCTTATTTATTTTCATTTTGGATGATCTGTCCATTGGTGTAAGTGAGGTGTTAAAGTCCACCACTATTATTGTGTTACAGTCAATTTCCTCTTTTACAGCTGTTAGAAGATGCCTTATGTATTGAGGTGCTCCTATGTTGGGTGCATATATATTTATAATTGTTATATCTTCTTCTTGGATTGATCCCTTGATTATTATATAGTGTCCTTCCTTGTCTCTTGTAACATTCCTTATTTTAAAGTCTATTTTACCTGATATGAGTATTGCTACTCCAGCTTTCTTTTGATTTACATTTGCATGGAATATATTTTTACATCCCCTCACTTTCAGTCAGTATGTGTCCCAAAGTCTGAAGTGGGTCTCTTGTAGACAGCACATATATGGGTCTTGTTTTTGTATCCATTCAGCAAGCCTGTGTCTTTTGGTTGGAGCATTTAATCCATTCACGTTTAAGGTAATTATCAATATGTATGCTCCTATGACCATTTTCTTAATTGTTTGGGGTTTGTTTTTGTAGGTCCTTTTCTTCCCTTGTGTTTCCCACTTAGAGAAGTTCCTTTAGCATTTATTGTAGAGCTGGTTTGGTGGTGCTGAATTCTCTTAGCTTTTGCTTGTCTGTAAAGCTTTTGATTTCCCCAGCGAATCTGAATGAGATCCTTGCCGGGTAGAGTAATCTTGGTTGTAGATTCTTCCCTTTCATCACTTTAATTATAACATGCCACTCCCTTTTGACTTGTAGAGTTTCTGCTGAGAAACCAGCTGTTAACCTTATGGGAGTTCCCTTGTATGTTATTTGTCATTTTTCCCTTGCTGCTTTCAATAATTTTTCTTTGGCTTTAATTTTTGCCAATTTGATTACTATCTGTCTCAGTGTGTTTCTCCTTGGATTTATACTGTATGGAACTCTCTGCACTTCCTGGACTTGGGTGGTTATTTCCTTTCCCATGTTAAGGAAGTTTTCAATTATAATCTCTGCAAATATTTTCCCTGTCCTTTCTCTCTCTCTCTTCTCCTTCTGGGGCCCCTGTAATGCAAATGTTGTTGCGTTTAATGTTGTCCCAGAGGTCTCGTAGGCTGTCTTAATTTCTTTTCATTCTTTTTTCTTTATTCTGTTCTGCAGCATTGAATTCCACCATTCTGTCTTCCAGGTCACTTATCTGTTCTTCTGCCTCAGTTAGTCTACTATTGATTCCTTTTAGTGTATTTTTCATTTCAGTTATTGTATTGTTCATCTCTATATGTTTGTTCTTTAATTCTTCTATGTCTTTGTTAAACATTTCTTGCATCTTCTTTGCCTCCATTCTTTTTCTAAGGTCCTGGATCATCTTCACTATCATTATTCTGAATTCTTTTTCTGAAAGCTTGTCTATCTCCACTTCATTTAGTTGTTTTTCTGGGGTTTTATCTTGTTCCTTCATCTGGTACATAGCCCTCTGCATTTTCATCTTGTCTATCTTTCTGTGAATGTGGTTTTTGTTCCACAGGCTGCAGGACTGTAGTTCTTCTTGCTTCTGGTGGATAAGGCTGTCTAAGAGGCTTGTGCAGGCTTCCTGATGGGGGAGACTGGTGGTGAGTAGACAATATATTGATTTTTGTATACTGACCTTGTGTCCAGAAATATAGCTGAACACCCTTGGGGTTTTTTTCCCATTTAAGTAATTTTTATTAAGCATCTGTTGTGTTTTAGGCATATATTGGGCAAATTCAAACAAAAAGAAATCAAGATGGTTTCATTATATAGAGTTCAAGGCAAAGGAGCATGAGACACAATAAAGAGAATCACTTTGTATTGATAAAAGGAAAACTACACTGTCAAGAAATATCCTGGCATTAAATAATGTAATATTTTAGAAGTTTTAATTAAAGACAAAATGATAGAAGCAAACACTTAACGAGAACTTGGAAGTGCTAAGCTACTATAACAAAGAGGAATGCATACAGGTTGGAACACTCTACCCATGAGAATGCCTGCGCTCCAAGTTACAAAATACAAATGAACAATGGCTTTAACTCTTACTAATCAATGTGAGGTCCATGGACAAAGAGCATGGGCATCACCAGGGAGTCTGTTAGAGAAGAACAGTCTCAGGGCCCACCCCATACCTAATGAATCAGAATCTACATTTAACAAGATCCCCAGGTATTTCAAATGCACATTACTCATTAATATGCACATATATACTTGATATGTAAAGATTCTGAGAATTAAAATAATAAGGTAAAATTATATATGCTATATACTCTATTTACAAAGGTTCTTTTTTGAACTTTTATAAAAGACTTACAAAATGCATCACTAGGCTATAAACAAAATTCCTATTAGCTCCAAAGAGTAGAAATTGTAAATCTAGTCTGAGAACTAGATTAAAATTTAACCATACAGATTTGAACAAAAATCAGTCAACCAAACAATAAACAGAAAAAACTCTAGTTAGCTATTGTTTCAAAGAAGTAATTAAAATTATTAATTCTTCCAATCCAAGAACATGGTATACTTTCCATCTGTTTGGGTCATCATCAATTTCTTTCATCAGTGTCTTATAGTTTTCAGAGTACAGTCTTTTGCCTCCTTAGGTAGATTTTATTCCTAGGTATTTTATTATTTTTGATGTGATGGTAAATGGGCTGGTTTCCTTAATTTCTCTTTCTGATAGTTCATTGTTAGTGTATAAAAATGCAACAGATTTCTGCATATTAATTTTATGTCCTGCAACTTTACTGAATTCATTGATGAATTCTAGTAGTTTTTGGCAGTGCCTTTAGGATTTTCTTCATACAGTATTATGTTATCTGCAAACAGTGACAGTTTTACTTCTTCCTTTCCAATTTGGATTCCTTTTATTTTTCTTTCTTCTCTGATTGCTGTGGCTAGGCTTTCCAAAACTATGTTGAATAAAAGTGGTGTGAGCGGGCGTTCTTGTCTTGTTCTTTGTCTTAGAGGAAATGCTTTCAGCTTTTGTCTGTTGAGTATGATGTTAATTCTGGGTTTGTCATATATGGCCTTTATTATGTTGAGATATGTTCCCTCTATGCCCACTTTCTGAAGAGTTTTTATCATGAATGAATGTTGAACTTTATCAAAAAGCTTTTTCTGCATCTATTGAGATAATCATATGGTTTTACTCTTCAATTTGTTAATGTGGTGTATCACATTGAACACCCTTGTTGATTCTAACCATTTGTCTGTAGATTCCCCTGGATTTTTTTATGTAAACAATTTTATCAACAACAGATAATCTCAACTTTGCTTCCCCTCGGAAATTCTTACATTTCTTATTTCCCTTTATTATCTTACAACAAATGTGTAGCTCAAGTAAAATATTGGATAAAAAGGGTGACAGCAGCCATTCTCAGCTTTTCTTGACTTTAAAGAGACTTATTCTAATGGTTCACCGTTGGATATTTCTTGCTACCTTTTTCTGTAGATGTTTGCTATTCCCAATTTCTATTCCCAGTTTCCTATGAGTTTGTCTCGTGAATGAGTATAGACTTCTAAACTGTTAAGGTATGAATTATAGTTGTCCTTCGGTATGCAGGGAGGTTGGTTACAGGACACCCTCAGATACCAAAATTCAAGGATGCTCAAGTCTCCTATATAAAATGCTGTAGAATTTGCATACAAACTAAGCACCTCCTCCCTTATACATTAAATCACCTCTAGATTACTTATAATACATAATATAATATAAATCCTATGTGAATAATTGTAAATGCAATGTGAATGCTATGTAAATAGTTGTCAGCATTGCAACATATTCAAGTATTTTTTTGGAAATTTCTGGAATTTTTAAAAATATTTTCAATCTGTGATTGGTTGAATCTGCAGATGCAGAACCCAAGGATTCAGAGGGCCAACTGTACACAAATAGATTTCTCAGTGAAGTCTTACATTCCTTAAGTAACCCATAGTTGTCATGATCTATTTATGCTGAACTCTGTTTGCTAATATCTATTAGAATTTTCATGTTCACATTTGTAAGGAAGATGAATCTTTTCCTTTCTCATGCTGTCCTTTTCTGCCTTGATATAAAAAATAAGCTAGCCTCAGAAGATGTGTCAGAGAGCAGTGCCTCCTTTCTAGTCTCTGGAACATTCCATATCATATCGGGATAACTGTTCCTTGACTGGCAGAATTCTCTTGTAAAACTGTCTGGTCCTGGTATTTTGCGTATAGCATTAAGCAGAGTAGACTTTTAAACTGGTGATTAACATTTCTTTAATTGTTAAAGGTCTGTTCATATTCTTTTTGTTTTTGAGTTTTGCCAGGTTACATTTTTAGAGGTAATTATCCATCTCTATGTTTTCACGGGGTTTTTTAAGTTGTTGTTGTTCTTAGTGTACTCTTATTTTTAATTTTTACTCTATCTACAAGTATATGCCTTTTTCACTCCTAGTGTTGCTTAGTTGTGCCTTCTCTTTTCTTTCCATCTATTCTGACTGTTAGTCTATTTTATTTGTCATTTCAAAAAAACAGCTATTAGATTTATTGATTCTATTTTATATTTCTTTTCTATTTCATAAATTTTTGCTCTTACTTTTATTACCTCTTTCCTTCTACATTCTTTGACTTAAGTAGGTTTGTTTCTTTCTCTCTTCCTAGGTTTTTTGCTTCTCTCATTATGTTTGAGCATTTTTTTCCCCTCAATTATAAATATTAAACACTATAGATCAAGCAGTGTCTAATCTGTAGTTTCTCTCATTCATTGTGTTGTTCAATCATAATTAACCTCTATTTGAGGTTCTGTTTTCAGAACTTCTTGGGTGTGTCAGCTGAATCAGCCAGGGAAGTTTTTGCAGACATCCTAGTTGACCAATTTGCAGGAAACAATGCCTCTAAAGCCTTTCTTCGCTAACTTGATGGCCCCTTCTCCAAGAGATGGTCTTCGAGGTGGCTAGTTCTACAGCTCTTTGACAGTTGTGCTTCTGGAAAGTTGAGACACAGCTCCAAGGCCAGCTTGAAGGGGAGGCAGATGTAAAGGCTCTTGACATGCTGCCATCATGAAAGTAAAAGTTTCCTGCCTCTGATGACCCTTTGAAGTAGAGAAGTGTGAGAAGATGTTGAGTTCCACAGACATCCACAGATATGTCTCTTTGAAATTGTCTTCTAAAATTAAAATTTTCTATTGAACTCTCAAGGGATTAACAAGATCCCTCTTCTGAGCCATCCTTCCTTACCCCCAACCCCACTGCCTACGGAAGGACTCTGGACACTCCCAAACTTCCCATCCCTCTGACATGATGTCAAACAACAGCATGTGGGTTTTCTGTTGGAGGTTTGGTTTTTGAGACCTTGCTAAGATGAGGAAGCGGAGATTCATCATGAGTTAGTTATAAGATGCAGGGGCAGACCTACACCCCAAGGCAAGGATTCAAATTGCCATAGGGAGAGAAATGGTGAGCTGAGTGCTGGAGGCCATTGTGATGGGTGTTTTAAAACATTTTAAGCTCCAAAGATAAAGTGGGGCAAGAGATGCTCAGCGAATTTTCAGGTTAATTTTTTGTAAGTCTAGGGACCTCTTGCAAAAATAAAAATGAATAATAAACATATGAAAAAATTCTGTACTCCCAGTAGTAATGAAAGAAATACAAATTTAAAAAAAAGCAATGAGGTGGCATTTCTCATCTCTTTGATCAACAAAGAGTAAAAAGTGGTAATACTTGAAGCTTTTCAGGGACAGAAAAAATGTTGGTGGGATGATAAAAATGTTATAAGCTTCCTAGGAAAAAAAAAAAGTTCACAAAACCCAATAACTCCCTTTCTAGGACATGCATCCTAAGTAAAAGTCATCCCCTCGTACAGGAGGGGATATTATCATTGCCTGCCTACACCCTGCTCTCTTCTCCTTTGGACTCATAGAAGGTTACAAACCACCTCCTTGGCCAGCAGGCTGGGCCCTGGGACTGGCTCAGGGCAAAGGCTGTGAGCAGAAGTGATGAGTTTCACATCCCCACCCACCCACAGCACAGAAGAGCAGTTGGAGCTCTCCTTTCACTCTGTGCTCTCCTGCAGCAAACTCTGGAAGGCTGCTTGCAGTGCTGGCGCTCTTTTTGCCTCCAGGGCTGAGTGACTATGTGGAGTGGAGCTTCTGGCCACCCTTTGTTTCACTTGAAAGTGAACAAAAAACAAACCTTCGCTGTGTTAAGGCACTGAGATTTTGAGGTTGTTTGTTATTAGCTCATGCTTACATGGTCCTGACAAATACGCAAAAACTTATGTCAAACGAGATTCCTTGTAGCCTGACATATAATAGTATAATTTTAGCAACAACCTAAATGTCAAAAAACCAGACAGAACAGACTTATGATTGCCAAAGGGTAGCAGGGTGGGAAAGGAATGGATTGGGAGTTTGGGATTAGCAGATGCAAACTATTATCTCTAGAATGGGTAAACAACATGGTCCTACTATATAGCACAGGGAACTATATTCAATATCCTGGGATAAATCATGATGGAAAAGAATATGAAAAAGAATGTTGTATGTACATATAACTGAGTCACTTTGCTGTACAGCAGAAATTAACACAACATTGTAAATCAACTATACTACAATAAAATATTTTTTTTTAAAATAGAAGATGGCCAAATAAATGATAGCCAGTGGTATAGTATAATACTATAATAAATACTTTACAACAAATAAAATTGACATATTGAGGGTCTCTCGGAGCCGTGGGAAGAGTCTCACAATAAAATATTGAGGGAAAAAGGCAGAATATTAAACTATTCATATAGTTTGCTGACAGTTTTGTTTCAAACTGTTGATACGAATGCAGAGGAAAAAATAAAGCACAAAGATCACAATGTTAATCGTGATCACAATAGTGAAATAACACAAAATTAATGATCCAAAACCTAAAGTTGGCCATCAGGGAGTTTGTATGAGGGAGCATGAAGAGTGAGCTGAAAGATGCTATTTCATATAATACGGAAAAGATAAGCAAGGACTGTTTTGCAAAACCACAAGAGCAGCAAGTGGGAATAAGTAATGACTGGTTATAGGAAGGTTGTTTTATTGAGAAAGTGGACACACTACTTGTGAAATCATTTTATGGGGCATTGTGCCAACTTATCCATTTCTTTTCTTTTATTTTCACTGGCAATTATCCAAATCTCAGGCTGCAGGCTGGTTGGTCATAGTTGAGGGAGAGAAATAGAGGTGAAGTGACTATTTAAATATACAAGCCGGTGTCAGAAAATATCTTCACAGCTGCCAAATTAAAATCAAGTCTTGAGGTATGGATTACTAGATGTGCCACATAACTGCATGAAAAATTTGGTTTTGTCATCCCCAGAGGTTTGAAAAATATGCCAAAATTTGACTGTTCAGGAACATCATGTGCTTGGGAAGGGTGTGGGCTTACAGAAACACAGGAACATTCTGATATTATTAGGGCCTGTTCCAGGAATGGCACAGGGGTGACAGAGAGCTGGAGCATCATGTTTTTAGAAATGGCCATCAGGCTGATCAAAGAACACTCTTGGGTCTCAGCAGCAAATTCAGAGTTCCAACCATTCCAACTGTTTCCCTTTCTGGGGACGTCCCTCTGCCCGTGAAGGGACTCTCTCATCTTTGTGGGTTTTCCCAGAGGTAACCACAGAGGAAGTCCATTTCTCAGCACAGTTCAAGCTGGAATGACTCCCACATAGATGCTGATAAACTATTTTTGGAGCTTTAAAATGCCGTCGTGGGACACCCACAGCTCCCGAATGTCACCAGCTGGGAAATTACTACTGTTCTCTTTCCCTGGCCAG
>NW_006769482.1:3228538-3239086 GCF_000442215.2 Lipotes vexillifer
ATGCAAAGTAATGACAATGATGACAATGTTTTACAGGACAACTCTCAGAGCATATTTGAGAGAGGAGTGAGCTGAGGGAATTAAGGAGTTTTAAGAGCAGGGAATTCGAGTTGGAATCATTACTAGCCTCCGCATGTAGCCAGTGGATAACTTGGAGCATCTGCCATTCATTATTCACTTGGTAAATTTTTATTTAACACTTACTATATGTCAGGCCTTGTTCCAGCCATTGAGGACAAATATGGACCCTATAGTCATAAAGTTTACCATCTAAACTTTAGATGGAGGATACAGATATTTACAAACAAATACACACAAAAAGAGTGGCAGAAGACTTGTCAGGAAAGCAATCTCTGAGCTGAGCCTCCAACTCAAGCAAAAGCAAACAAAAGTCCAACCAAGGGCATGCATGCGTTTGAGGGCAATCTGTCCCTAGTTTCTAGGAGTTTTGGACAGGTTCCTGGGAATTGGGAGATAAATACTAAAATATCTCTGGAATGGGAAACACTTCAGGCCTTTACCTCAGAACCTCAAGGATCTTGAACCAAGTCTTGGAGGAAGCTTAGCTTTGCCTTGAAGTTTTCAAGTAATTCTTCCAAGAGCAATTCAGTGGCTGGTTCAATCAAGTCTGTTAGTTGGGTCCTTCAAGACAAAGTTCAAAGTGCTAAAAATTTATTGGGAGTAACATCTGTGAGATAAAGTGGAGGAGAACCAGGAGGGGACAGAAAATGGAAGCCTTCACACCATGACGCAGGCCTGGCACCTCTGAGAGGAGAGGGAGAAGGAGGAAAGATTGGTGAGCGTGAGCTTCAGGCTGTGGTGCAGCCTGGAGAGGGTCTTAGCCAGCCCAACAGGGAGCTGCGCACCAGAGAGGTGTAGAGAAGTTCCACACTGGGCAGAAATACCGAGACTCTATGGCCCTGTTGTCTTCAGGCATTGGTTTGGGGCTGCCTCAGATTAAACACTTCCGTGAATCCCCAGGTCATTGCAGGTGAAGGCTATCAGCTGACCGTGCTCCTTTTACAGCTGAACTTCAGAGGATTTCTTGAAGGGAAAACCAGCATCACTCCGTGGCTGCCACCCAAGACCACATGGCTTGTTAGCATGGTAGATGTAAGAATAGGCCATCACTTGTGGAACTGGGGACAGGAGTTGATTCAGAAAAAAGTTTTTGAATAAGAATTTAGTCTCTGGTGCTTCAGGACACAATTCTCCATGGGTCTTTGGCAACTCTGCATTAGTCAGGAAGGAGGTGCTGACTCCCCTTTGTTCTGGACTATCTTTGTGAAGATTTGTGGAAAAAAAGAAAGAGTGACTTCCTCTGGAACAAACAGCTGGCATGTTGACTGTTCAGGATGATAAAGATGAAACCTCTCTGCAGCATCAGAGGCAGGTCTGGGTCCAGAAAATTCAGGTTCCCTAAGTTTGGGCTGCCTCTTCTGTAATGCAGCCCACTGTGTGTGAAGGGGTCACCAGAGTCTCGGAATCAGGGGAAATGGGAATTCCTGTAGGGCTCAGGGCTCAGGGAACCAGCACAAAAATGCTGATCTTCTGGCTGCCGTGATTGCTCTAAGTAACAAACTGTTCTTTGTCTCTAACCCAGGAGTCTCTTGTCTTCTGCCAAGAATACAGGAAACTGTTGCGGGCTAACTTGTTAGTTTGTAAGAAGGGGAAAGCTCAGACCCTTCACAGTTCTTGGAAGGGCAGACTTACTGGAAGAGAAAACATGTATAGATAAGAACGTCCAAGACAGAGTCAGCTCAATTGGCTTTTCAGAAAGATAACCAGGGGATAAACGGTGTGAGGAGAACTTCTGTCCCTAGGAGGCCAAAAAGGGGAAGCGGCCTGCAGTATCTTCCTCCACCGCCTGGGCTGTTTTACAGGCCCCATTTCCGAGGTTAGACTGAGGGAAATAAGAGGCTTTGGAAAGTGATGGCTACCTTGGTGACCTAGCTATAAATAACCAATATTTGTTTTAAATAATAACAGTGAAAGGCTGTCACAAGATCTCATTTCTGGAGTTATTTATAGGCTTCATAAGGCAACCTAATGAGACAGATCACATTTTAATGCTGCAAAGCTTTGAGTCATAAGATAGTCTATCGTAAAGGTCAACATTTCCCTGGAGGAAATCTGCCACCTCAGGAACCATGCAGGGAGTACAGGTGGTACTTAATATGCCCTCCTGGTACTTTAACACAGAGTCCATTTCCCAAACGTCAGAGGGGAGTGAACCAGAGAAGGCAGCTTCCCCCCAGCCCTAAACCTCGTCAGCCCTGAACTCCTGGCCTGGCCCCAAGCACTCCAGAAAAGTTCATTTTCACCTCTTAAGCTTCAGCATCATTAGCTCTCAGTGATCTCTGCTGACACAGAGTAGGGATGGGCTGATGCTTCAGCCCCACGGTCACTCCTGTACCACTTCTGCTTGGCTGTGAAGTGAATTTTCACACTTGGCTTCTAAGCACTGGTGTGCCAAGCATTCCATCATGGAGCTCCAACTTGGGAGATGCCAATTCGGGTCTCCTTTTCCCAGATACATGTCAATTCTTGCATTTCCTCGCTGCTTTGCAGTGGACAGCTCTTCTGAGTGAGTCCCCAGCTGCCCAAACTGCATTTCCCTCAATTCTATCCAATTCACATTTCTATTCCCTAAAATGAGCCTCGAGAGGGTGTGAAGTTGGGTTTAAAGGGTCTCTTCTCCTAGGTGTGTGGAGGAAAGGATGACCTCAAAGGAGGACTAAATTACCAGTGGATGGGAATCTTAGTAATGTACACTGGGCCACAAAAATCAGAAAAGCAAGTAACAACAGTATATGCCTAAAATTTAATAGTTTATAATATTTTTTCCATAGACATTTTAAATTAATACCGTATATTTTACTTAATTTATTTTAATTAATTATTTTTAGATAATTGTGGATTCACATGCAGTTACTCTTACCCAGTTTCTCCAATGGTATCACCTTGCAAAACTATAATATATCACCGTCCACCAATCATATTCAGATTCCCCCAGTTTTATATGTACTGATTCGTGTGTGTATATTTAGTTCTATAGTTTTATCACATGTGCACATTGGCATATCCACCACCATAGTCAAGATACTAAATCATTTCCATTTCCCCAAGGAGTCCCTCCTGTTGCCCTTTGATGACCACATCCACCACACCCCTCCTAACAACTAATTTAATAACAATTCATTTTTAAAACAAAATACATTGGTAGGAATGTAAAATGGTACAGCCACTCTGAAAAATAGGCCATTTCTTGTAAAACTAAATAGGCAACTCCCATACAACCCAGAAATTGTGTACATGAGCATTTATCCCAGAGCTATGAAAACTTATGTTCACACAAAAACTTGTACTATCAATGTTCACAGAAGCTTTATTTGTAACAGTCAAAATCTGGAAATAACCCAGATAACCTTCAATGGGTGAATGGTTCAACAAACCATGGTCCATCCACACCACAGAATACTATGCAGCCATCAAAAAGAATGATTTAGGGCTTCCCTGGTGGCGCAGTGGTTGAGAGTCTGCCTGCCAATGCAGGGGACATGGGTTCGTGCCCCAATCTGGGAAGATCCCACATGCCATGGAGCGGCTGGGCCCGTGAGCCATGGCCGCTGAGCCTGCGCCTCCAGAGCCTGTGCTCCGCAATGGGAGAGGCCGCGGCAGTGAGAGGCCGTGTACCGCAAAAAAAAAAAAGAATGATTTATTGGTACATAAAACAACTTGGATGAATATCCAGGGAATTATTCTGAGTGAAAAAAGCCCATCCCAAAAGGTATATACTTTATGATTCCACTTTTATAACACTCTTGAAACGATAATTTTAGAAATAGACACAGATTGCTTTGACCTGCTCCTCATCACAGCCTTGGGAGAAGGGTTACGCATTGCCATTACATTAATGGATAGGTGGTCCCAAAATGAAGCCTGGGATCCACAATGGCATCTGATTTGTCTCCTTAGCCTGTTTCCTTCCTAACACTCAAAAAATATTTAGTTAATATCTATCTAGTCTGGGTAAGACATGAAAAGGTGTAAAAGGAAAATAAGATCCAACTGTGGCACTTTGTATGATGTGATGATTCACCTGGATTAAACATGATCACACCTGAATTATTTCCCAGAACCCCCTTCCATGTCACAGAGTTGGCCAAAAGAGGGATTTTGCAAGGCAGAAGCAGAAGCAGCTATTTCTTCCTGAAGGTTGTGGTGGCTTTCCAGGGTGTCAGGCATGCTCCCCCAACTCCAGATCCAGGTCTCTTCCTGACCCCACAGCCTGCACAGTACACTTGATGTGGCGGCATGTGGTAGACTTCCTCACCAGCTGTGTAGGTGCCCTGCCCTCCTGACACTTCTGCTCATGCACAGCCTCAGGAGCCTGGACAGAGATTTTTCTCAGATCCCCCAATACAACTTCTACCCTACCTACCCCTAAAAGGACTCCTTCTCTCCATATCACTCATCTTGGCACTGCTCTCCCTAGGGAACCCAACCCTGACGGTCAGCAGACCACTCAGGACAGGCTATGGCCACGACAGAGCCCAGGACAGGGGTACTTCCGAGGACAGGAATTCCAGGAACCATCGAGATAGGCATTCCACAGGAGGGAGGATGTGCTCAGATTAGAAAGGAGAAGGGAGTCCACTGCACTCAGACCCCCCCACCAAGACACACACTGCATAATTTGCCCATGAACTTGGGCCCCTCGCCAGGTAGAATTTTTTTTTTTTTTTTTGGTGGTACATGGGCCTCTCACTGTTGTGGCCTCTCCCATTGCAGAGCACAGGCTCCAGACACACAGGCTCAGTGGCCATGGCTCACGGGCCCAGCCGCTCCGCGGCATGTGGGATCCTCCCGGACCGAGGCACGAACCCATGTACCTTGCATCGGCAGGCGGACTCTCAACCACTGCGCCACCAGGGAAGCCCCAGGTAGAATTTTTTGAGGAAACTGAAAATGGGGCTCTAAGGCCAGCCAGCATGTAATACAGACCATCTCATTAACATGCTGTGATGTCAGTAACCACTAAGAGGCAAACTACACACCAGGAGTTATGGAAGGATAGTCATGCCTTGGGATCCATGAGGGGTTGGTTCTAGAACACCCACAAATACCAAAATCTGGGATATTCAAGTCCCAGAGTTGGCCTTCCATATCCATAGGTTCCAATAGTTGGCTGAGTGATTGTATGTTTCAGAAGAGGTCCCACATGTGCTGTAATTGTGAACCTGTGAACTCTGGCCAGAGCTGGGTCAGGGAGCCGCACCCCACAGGAACTATGTAAAGGGGGTCTTTTTGGAGGAGAGAAGGCAGCCAATTTAGGAGCCGAGATGTGCTGACAAAGTGGTGCCTCTTGCTGCAGCTCTGCTGCCCATGTGCTACAGCTAACATGACTCCTGGCTTTCCAGGTTTGGCCCTTTGCTTCTGGGCTAACCACCTGCCCCCCAGAGAAATACTAGAAGGATCAAAGTGGCCCCAGCCTGGAGAAAGACAGACCTAGGAACAGAGCAAATGCCTTTTGTGTAATTAAAAATCCAGTTGATGGGACAGTCAATAAAATGGTTAAAGAGATTACATGAAAAGCCCATACACACCTTGGTCACAGGGCTGTGTGCTCACTCCACGTGGGGCAGGAGACTCAGGAAGCCTGTGCCATTAACTCCCACATGGGCCTCCTCTGCTCGTTCGTATCCAGGGGCTAGAGGCTTCGAGAGAAAAGACAGCACCAGCATTGCCTGTCAAGGCAGGCCCTTGCTCCTGTTTTAAACGACACAGGAACCACGGGAGGGCATTTTGCTTGCTGTGCCCTGGCCGTGACAAAAGCCACCCCTGACACAGCGAGTGGTCAGCCCAGGTGTGGAGCTAGCTGCTCTAACACCAGGAGGCCGTGGTGGGGCCAAAGCCACAGCAGGAACCTGAGGTGGGACCTGGCGTAGGAGGGGCTGATGGGCTTGAGCTGGGCGGTGGCACCTCTGGTAACTGGTTGCCTGTCACGTGGAACATCTGGTGCCCGCCTGGCCGAGCAGCACCAAGGATTGGCAACCGTGCAAGTGAAGCACCTGCACACAGTAGGCTGGCAAGGTGAACAATAGCCATTAGGAGTCTCAGCACTGGCCCTGCTGTGCTGAGAAGTAGCTGCCCCCTCCAGGATGCCCTGGGGACACAGAGAGACCAAGCAGTCCTGATGGAGGAAGGGACCCAGGTATCTTGAGCCTTGGGGCGGGGGTTTTCTTGGCATGGGGTATTGGTCAGCAAAGTGTCTCATCAGGTCCTATTGTGGACAGACAGGGTGGCTCTGCAGACCTCCTGAGAAGCCCTCAGAAGGTCTCCCAAAATTGTCTGAAGGAGGTGGCCTATTTCCACTGGTTCCTGTCACTCTGCTTTACAGTCCCCAGGGCTCTTTCAGCTGTGCTTGTGGACAGACCACTGCCCACTCCAGCTGCCCCAAAACTCTGGGCCCTCCTGGAGCTCCTCCTGGGGACTTGCCTCTCACCCCTCTCTCTATCACACTGTTCTACCACCTCAGTGCATCTGTCTACATCCTCAGCTTGTGTTCTGGGGTTTCTCCAAGCAGAGTGGTAGCCTCCCGGAGTCCTGCCACTTAGACTTCCTTTTATTTCCCCAGGAGTTGTATAGTCTCCACCTATCCTGGGTGCTGGCTAAGTATTTTCTGTTCTTGCCTGCCAATAAGTGAGAATCCAGGGCATTGTCATTTTAACATAATGATCACTTAAACTCTGAGTTCTTCTGTCAGTTTAACTTGTGTATTAGTCAGGGTTCTCCCGGGAAACAGAACCAATAGGATGTGTATAGAAAGAGAGAGGAAGAGATTCATTATAAGGAATTGTCTCACAACATTATGGAGGCTGGCACGTCCCAAGGTCTGTGCGTAAGCCGTCAAGCTGGAGACGCAGGAGAGCCGATGGTGTAGTTCCAGTCTGAAGGCAGAAAAAAGCTGTTGTCCCAGTTCAAAGACTGTCAGGAAGGAAGAATTCTTTTTCTCTCTTTTTTTAGTTTTTGGCCGTGCCACACTGCTTTCAGGGTCTTAGTTCCCCAACCAGGGATCAAACCTGGGGCCGAGGCAGTGGAAGCCCTGAGTCCTAACCACTGGACTGCTAGGGAATGCCCAAGAATGTTCTCTCATTCCTAGGAGGGTCTCTGCCTTTTTATTCCATTCATGCCTTCTGCTGATTAGAGGAGGCCACCCACGTTGGGGAGGGCAATCTGCTTTACTCATTCCACAAATCTAAAAGCTAATCTCATTCAAAAACACCCTGACAGACACACCCAGACTTATGATTGACCAAATATCTGGACACTCGGAGCCCCGTCAGGTTGACACATAAAACTAACCATCATAACCTGTATTTCAATGTAATTAATTTCCTTGGTAATCTCATGATCTGGTTTTCTACTGATGGGTAACAACACCCCTCTCCCCAGAATAAGTAAAAACTAAACAACCTTCGAGGCCTAAAACAACCCTTTTCTTTTGCTGACATTTCTGTGGGTCAGGAGATTGAGGGAGGCTCAGCTGGGCCATTGAGTCTGACCCACATGGTGTGGGCAGGGCTGGGGGACTTCCGGGTCCCCTCACAGATGCTTCTTCGCTCAGCCTCTGCCTCCTCGGTGCTCCTTGACCTTTCACAGCACCACGGTCTCTGGGCCGTCGAAATTCCTGCACAAGCTGTCTTCCAAGCAGAAGAAGATGAAGGTTCAGGATGGCGTCACTTCCACAGTATTCTATTGGACCAAGTATTGTCAGCGCCGCCCAGATTTGGGGGGGTGAAGAAACAGACCCCTCAGCTTGAGGGGTAGTGATAAGGTAACTGAAGAAGAGCATGCGGCCTGAGGGACATTGTCCAGCCCCCTTTGGAAAGTCCGGTCTGCCCATCGGATGGACTTCATGTATTAAGAGCATCACTCTAACCAGGCATCTGGGGGCTGCACTAAGCTACCAAAGGGGCACATGGCACCGGCTAAGACTGATGTACCAAGACACTGGCTTATTCTGTCAGGGAGAGAGGGAAAGGGAATCGTTTCAACTGTGTATTGGCCGAACTAAACACCATTCGAACAGGCAGCCTGGCAGATCTACAAATATGCTTGCTTTCCTAAATTGATCACAAGGTTTAAAAACTCTCAGTCAAGGGCGAGATGCAAATAGGGGTGGTCTTTTAACTC
The DNA here is from genome assembly GCF_000442215.2 of Lipotes vexillifer. Taxonomy (NCBI): domain Eukaryota; kingdom Metazoa; phylum Chordata; class Mammalia; order Artiodactyla; family Lipotidae; genus Lipotes; species Lipotes vexillifer. Next base: position 3,236,738 of record NW_006769482.1, read on the forward strand.
TGGGATCACATCTTATCCCAACCCCTATTTCAGAGCTGCCAGGTTGCTTTCTCGACTGCACCCTGGTTTTGTGGCCAGGCCTGAGGCCTTCCCTGGGAGAGCACCACCCAGGTCTGCTTAGAGAAAGTTCTAAGTTGTAAGTAAGTGCCAACACCGGGGAGCCAGCACTCACCTGGCCAGCACCCAAGGGACCTGGGGCTGCAGGTGGCTGAGCAGTTCCACCCTGAGGGCGCTCTTGGCAGATGCAGATGCACCTAGGGTCAGAAGTTCCCCGTCCACATGACAGACCCCCTTCCAGTCCCCCAGATCTCCACAAAAAGGAGCCAACCCGAGGATGCCAGCGGAAGAAGAAGGCCTGGCTCAGCTCACGGAACAGAAGGGTTCCATTCATCCCCAAACTTTGAGAAAGGATTTTCATCTGCTCTCTGGCTTTCTTGAATTAGAGAATTGACTCGGAAAGGAAAGGACTTGGATTTCTCGCCTCCTATGTTGGTCCTGTGAACAGAGAGGGCCGGCTAAGTGGTGTTTGGGTCAGGGCCTCCTGGAAGAGGACAGTGAATCAGCAGCTGGTGAGGCCCATCCGCAGTGCAGAAACCAGTCATGAGGACAAAGACGGTTGTTTCCAGCCTGTGACGGATAGTGCCTCAAACAAAGTTAGCGAAAACAGCTACAAGCAAATGCAGACATTGACCCCCTGGGTTCTTTACATGATCTCAAAGAACGTCTAGACTGACCCACTTCTCTGTCTGGAGTTCAAAATCCCGGCGTGGTCAGGGGAGGAGAGGGGAGGGGTGAGGATGGATTAAAACTGTCCCCTTGACAGACATGTATCCAGTCTCTTCCCTTCCCTGGAGAGCCTTAGTGACCAAAAGCCAATTGGGTCCCCCTTGCTCACACCCAGCCAGAGCTCTCAGGGAATAAAAATAAGCTGAGTCCAATTCACTTTTAAATTACCTGGAGAAAAAGGGAGGAAAGACAAACGGCCTTTGACCCAATGCTCCTGGGAGAAGCCAGGAGGGTGGCAAAGACCCTGCAAAGTTAATTCCCCGCAAGACACGAGGACAAAGATGGGATGCATTGTGCTGAGTAGCAGGGCAGGGCTATTTTTATCCCCTCCACATAATCTGATTTCCAGCTGGCATGTTTTCAGACAGAACTTTCCTATTAAAATGTGCCACAACTGTGACTGAAAGGAAAGCTTGTTGTGCTCAGAAAACTCTTTACAAAAGGCTCTCTTACCACGATGCCCGCGTGACTGTGGCCTGACTGCACATTTAAGGATCGATTTTTTCACTAGTATCCAGTCTGACTGGACACATGTGGCCAGTGCTTTACGAGGGATGAGAAATTACTGCAGAGGAAGGATGGTGACAGAAAGACATCATCCCTGTCCTGCCTTTTTCTCCCTGGGCCAAGCAAGCGCTCTGGATTTGGGACCTCGGACACGGCCCCCAAAACTCGAGGCTCTGACCAAATACTTGAAAGAGGTTTAAAGAAAGTGTTGGTGTTTGGATGAGGCCCAACTGAGCAAGCAACTCTTGTTTCCCAACCTGGAGAATAAGCTTCCTGCTAAAAGGTACAGAGGGAAGGAGATTAACATAGTGATGAAGCAAGTCGATGAAGTGAAACCAAGTAGGCGCTGATCTCATCAGAGGTCCCCAGCCTCAGCTCCTCTGGGCGAGAGGAGAGTTCACCCCCTAGCCAGGTAACCGGGCTGTGCACCAGGTACAGGTGAGAGGGCTGATGTCGGGGAGGGGAGCCAGGCTTCCAAGGTAGAAAGACGCACAGCGGTGCGGCTTCGTCTTTGCCTCTGTAAAAGCATCACTGCGCTCCATCTCTATTTTTAGAGCTCAGCATTTAAAAGGTCAAGTGTGTTCTAAAGTGTTTATTTTTCTCTGCGGTGTTTGTGCCCTGATTCAAGTGCCAGCCTTGTGTTACCTCCTAACCCTCACACCAAACTCGCTCTACTCCCCACAGCTTACTTTTTACCTGAATTGCCAGCAAAGCTTGAAACTAACAGCGTTTGGGCTTTTGACTTTTTTCCTTAATCTGGCTCCAATCTTGACCCCTGGAGCCACAAAACATGGTGACCACTCAGGAAAAGTACAGTGCCTTCTCTGGGGCAGCGGTGGGCAGAGTGCACCCCCCACCATGGAAGGTCTTCACAAATGAGTCCAAGCGTGCCCCACATGTATGCAACTTGACTCCCAAGGGTTCAGTCTCCCAGGCACACCTAAATCCTTGCAGGAAGTTTGGAGCTGTGTCCAGGGGCCACCCTTGATCTCTGAGCCTGTCCACAGAGAGCTGTCGGGCCACATCTCTCCAAGCTACTACCTGTCACCTCTTTCC
>NW_006769482.1:3239176-3260625 GCF_000442215.2 Lipotes vexillifer
CTTTCCCTGGGCTTCGCCATCCATCACTCAGTGTCACAGAACTCTCTGAGCTCCTTCCAGGATCGCCCAAGTCATGGATGAAGCCCCTACTTATTCCCCAAAGCACAGCGAATACGGGGCTGCAGGGTTCTGTGCAACCTCAGCCAGTGTGCCTAGATGGCAGACGGAATCCCGACCCAGGAGGGAAGCTGCCCCTGCTCTGCAGACCCCCTTCTCCTCTAGTCCAGAGGCTGTGCTTCGGGCCACCAGCCAGCAGTGTCCCAGTCCGGCCATCTCCCATAGAACTCCCTTTTTACTGGTCCACTATCCAGTGTCCAGGCCTCCCTTCCCTCCTGAGACCTCATTTCTGGTGACAACGGTCAGGGAAACTTCTCCGGGAGCGGGGCCAAGGCACTATGGGATTCCCAGCACCACTCTGCAGGTCCAGCTGACCTGTCTGAGGACCTGGAGCCTGAGATTTCAGGGTTCCAAACCTCAAGGAGAAGGAGAAAAGAGAAGCAGGTCAGAACTCTCCTCTAGCAAAGCCCTTGAAGTCTTGGACCAGAAAGACAAAGCACTTCTCCCAAAGGACAGAAACATGCTTCTCACCCTGAGCACACAAAACCAGTGTGCACAGGGAAGTAGCATCTTTCAGGTCCAGTTGGAAATGTGTGTTTGGGTCATTTCCTCAACTCTCCAGAGCAAGGGCAAGGTCCACCCTCCAAGACAAGCCTCAGATCTCTCCCTAGGATGGGGCAGGGCAGCTTCAAGTGGAAAATCATAGTAAACAAATAAAGCACGTGTCCTCACGTCCAGCCCTCAGGGATTGGAGATCCTGGTGTCCGACTCTCAGCAGGATGCACACCGTCTACTTTGTGTGTCCGCGTCTCCATCTGCAAAGCACCACAGTTCATCCGGCTCCCTCGACTCATGAGAAAATGCATCAAAAGGAGAAAAGAAAGGCAGCACAGCTAGAACCAGAACACAGAGTTCTTTAGTAGTTCTCACCATGGAGCCGTGTCCAAAATAAAAATAAATAGAAGCCGAGGTACATTCTCTTCTCCTGGAACATCCACTCCCTTTCCCCCTCAGTCTCAGCGTCCCCTCCCCTCCCCTCTCCTCTGGGTGCTGCCTCACTGCCCAGGTCCCTTTTCGCCTTCTGCCTGCACTTTGCTGCCCAGGGCCTGTTCCAGCCCAGCCTGGTGCTACCTGCCCTCTGTGCCCTCCAATCCCCTGCTGAGACCACAGGGCAACTGTAGGATGATGGGTGAGCTTTGGAGGTGATCATTACACTGTGGTGAGGGCCTCACATGAGACCACAAGATCCAACAAAGACATTCAACCAGCCTAGCACACTTACTCCCCTTTCCTGCCAGGTTAGCTCTTCCACTCACCAAAGCTGACCTTTCCTTTGACACACACACACACACACACACACACACACAGACCCTCCCCCATAACTTCTTCGGGGAGAAAAGAAAGCAAGCAGGCAGTGACTCCCTTGCCATCTCTCCTGTCTCTGACCTGCTTGTTTTTGGATCCGTGGATTAAAGCCCTGCTCCTTGCCCAGAGCACACCTCTGCAGGTGCTGGACGCACCCATCCACCTTCTCAGGAACTTCGCCTTTTTCCCAGAAACATTATTTTTCCCTCTCTACCAGATACTTCCAACAGCAAGAAAACATGTTCTAATACATCAGTCTTAAATTTTTTCCTTAACTCCACATCTTCCTCCATCAATAGTCTCATTTCCCTGTTTCCCATCACAAATCCCAGAATGCTGTCTATAGATGCCATCTGCACTTTCTCTGCCTTCTAGTTTCTTCGGGGCCCCCTCCCACCTTATGTGTCCCACTCCACCCCCTGGAATTGCTGGTCAAGTTCACTGAGAACCTCCCGTGACTTTCAGGTAAACAAAGACAGAGGCTGCTCTCTGAGTTGCCTCATCTCTCAGGAGCATTAGAGCCTGTCTTGACCCCAGGATAACATGCTGTCCTGTCCTCCCATGTCAGTCTTGTGCCCTTCTCCTCCTCCCTGCCCATCCTTCCAGGCTTTGTGTGGCTCCCCGTGGATGCCATCCAGGTCCTTGTCCTAAACGTCATCTAAGGCTCAACAACTCCAGACTCCAGCCTCTCCACTGAGCACCATACACAAACTCAACTGCCTTCTTGATTTCCTTGAAGATCCAACCAGAATCCCATACTTTGTATGGCCAAAAGGAGTCTTAATTCCCCCCAGGCTTCCAAATGCTCCCTCCTAATTGTTCCATCTTGATCAGTGGCTCAAGCACTCAGCCTCAACCCAACTCCTTCCCTCTCCCTCCCCATAGACTCAAATCTCACATTGTTCTGCCAGTTCTACCTTGTTATTTCAAAACGCCCCTCATATCCACCCTCCACCCTGCCGGGGCATCCATCATCTCCAGCCAGGCCTGTGGCAGCCTTCCCAGTATCTACTGCTCTTCCTCTTCCATCTCCTGTCCCATCTCCCTGCAGCCCATGTTACCAAGGTCACCCCGCGGGTCTTCATGGGCTGCTGAGGTCTCTGCAGCTTCCACCTGGCCCTCCTGGATGCTCCCTCACTCGGTCCAGACCCTCCTTCTCAAAACCCAGCCACCACACTGACAACAGCCCAAGTCACATGGGGGTCTTCATGATGAAGTTCTGGTCCACCGTCCCGCTCAGCCAGTCAACTTCCTGCCTGGAAGTCATTGGCACCACTCATTTTGAGGTGGCTCCTTAGGGAGCATTAAAAAGTGGAACACTGCATCACACCCATAGAAACAGGAAGTGATCAAAAAGGGGATATTCAGGTAATAAAATAGGAAAATTAAAAATATATACAGAAATGAAAAAGTCAATAGAGGTTTGAAAGAATTTGTGGAGCAAGCCTCCAGGAAAGCAGACCAGAAGAGCAGATGTGGGAAACAGCAGAGAACAGCTGAGACAGTGAGCGGGTCAGACCCAACATCCAAATGACAGGAAGTCCAGAAAGAAAACAGAGAAGACCCAGGGGAAGAAATTGTCAATGAACCAATTCAAGAAAATGAGTTCCCAGGCAGGAAGCGCCCACTGGAATCCCAGCACATGAGATAGAAGACACTCGTAACTGGAGCAGGTCATGGGGAGATTACAGCACAGGGGAAGATCCTAAATGCTACCAGGGGCTTCTTGATACCACAGCAGAAGCTTGGTGACAAATGGGCAATGCTTCTGAGGCTCTAGGGGGAAATTATTTTCAACCCAGAATATTACATGTAGCCAAACTATCGTTTTGAATGAAGACATTTTCAGATACAGTGATTTACCAAATACATGGTTACCAAAGGGGAAAGGTGAGGTGGGGGGAGGGATAAAATAGGATTTTGAGAGTAACATATACATACTACTATATATAAATTAGATAAACAACAAGAACCTACTGTGTAGTACAGGGAACTATACTCAATATTTTGTAATAACCTATGTGGGAGAAGAATCTGAAAAAGAATAGATATACAGATACAGTGTTTTACTTCAAAGGGACTTTTCTCAAGAGCTATTGGAACAGGAGCACCACAAAAATGAGAGGAAACCAACAAAAGAGGAGAACATGACATCTAGGAGAGTGGGGATTTACCACAGGAGAGATGCAAACACAACCCCTAAACTGATAACAAAACAAGGCCATAGGACGACACGGTGCAGCAGGTCTGAACACTGACCAGGCCAGATGGAGTCACAGGAAGAAAAGGGTTTTCGAGAAATAGATGGGAGGGTTTGAACATAGTGAAAAAAATTACTAGTCTCGTGGAAAATTCAAAAATGAATGAACAATAAGCACATAGAAATTAAACAATTTTTTAAATAGAATGAGGCAATTATTTATTCCTGGGCAATTCAAAAGTTATACAAGGAAGGGAATGTAGTCATCGCATGCCACCTGTGAACAATAATTTACATAATTACAGTCATGTCAAAATACATGATTGATGTTGTCAAAATTATTTTGTCAATCTGTTAGGAGCTTAATCATCACTTTTCAAAGTAGCCAACCCATAGATAACACCTAAAACCCAAAAGTCAAGAAATAGTAGTATCAGAAATATGGAGAAATATAAGGGCAGATGCCAACTGAAGCAGTAAAAAGAAGAAGGTTAACTCTGGGGAGTGAGGCTCAGGGATGGAGATGTGGACAGGAAACTGCTTTTGAAACGGGAAATTTTTAAACACAATTAAATTAACAATTGAAAAATGAGTCAGGGCATTATAGCAGGTAAGCCCCCTGCATGGGGTTTTGATGGAAGGAGACAAGCAAAATGAATTGGTAGATGGTAGGGCATAGGGAAATTGCATGTGGACCATATGTATTTGTTATATATTTGTTATCTTCCAAAAGCATTTCATCTCGTCAGTTCAGAAACATAGTTCTCAGACACAGAGTGGTGACACTCCAGGTCTCCAGGGCTCTCCTATGGAATCTGAGAAGCCAGGCCAGCCTGTGGGGCTCTGAGCAGTTCTAGTGGTCACAGCAGAAAATGATGGGCTATATTTACCCAAAGTGGTCATGCCAACCATTTCCAAATGTCCACCCAGTCCCTAAGAGCTGCCAAAAATCCTGTGAACAATAATTTACATAATTACAGTCATGTCAAAATACATGATTGATGTTGTCAGAATTATTTTGTCAATCTGTTAGGAGCTTAATCGTCACTTTTCAAAGTAGTCGACCCACAGATAATATCTAATCACATCTCTGCTCATTAACACTGGATCTAATCATTTACATCTGGTTAGTTAGCTCTTCATGGTTAATTTCTAAAACATGATGATTCCATATCATTATAATATACAATCATATTTCATTTCCATTAACTGGCCAAGATACATGAACTATGTAATTTAGCAATCTAATACTAATACTTCTCATAAACTGAAAGACAACAGTATCACCTGCAATAACGTCACTCCTGAAAAACTTTGACCATCATATTTTACGGACCCCTATTCATTCTGGAGTGATTTTATGTTTGCAGAAGAGTTGCAAAGATGGTACAGAGAGTTCCCATGCACCCTTCACCCAGCTTCCCCTATTGGGAAAATCTCACATAACCATAATGCACTTGTCAAAACTAAGAGAGAAACATAACTATTAACTAAACTCTAAACTTCATTCTGAGTTCATTAGTTATTTCCACTAATGTTCTTTCTCTGTTCCAGGATGCAGTCGAGGATACCACTTTGCATTTGCAATCATCTCTTCCTAATTTTTAAATTTTTAGTTACAAAATTTAGTTACAAAATTTAGTTACAAATGACTGGCTCTATCTTTAATTTTAGCAAGGATCTGGTAAACCTGTCATGCAGTAAAAACAAGACAGGGAAGTAAAATAGGAATTCTTTAAATATCTGAAAACAAATATTATTTATGGAGTTCTACCTACACATTCCTTTACCAGACCCTCCAGGAGTTGCAAGAAATGATGTGTTGCTTACCTCTCTGCTGCAGAGGGGTAAGCAACACATCTATCACTTGTCTCTCATCTACCCCTGCACTAGTCAGGATTCTCCAGAGAAACAGAGACACCTGGAGGTGTGTACATAGAAAGAGAAAGATTTATGATAAGGAATTGGCTCATGCAATTATGAGACTAAAGAGTCCAAAATCTGCATGGTGGTCAGCAGACAGGAGACCCAAGGAAGAACCAATGTTGCAGTTCAAGTCCAAAGACCATCTGCTGGCAGACTCCCTTCTTCCTTTGGGGAGTTCAATCTTTTGCTCTAGTCAGTCCTTCAGCTGATTAGATGAGGCTCACCCACATTATGGAGGACAATCTGCTTTACCAGCAGTCCACCAACTTAAGTGTTAATCTCATCCAAAAAACACCTTCATAGAACATCCAGGATATATGGGCACATTGACCAAGTTAGCATGTAAAGTTAACCATCATAACCCCTTTCCCTCTTTTTCCCCTGTGGTGTCCCACAAAAGATTCTGGAAAAGTGGGAGGAAGTTTAACACTGGCTTGCAAGAATTGCCTGGTGAAAATGCACTGGTTTTCATTCTACATGGGAGAGTCCATATGCATGTAAGTAGAGCATCTTGCTATTTGTTTTGAGCAAGAACTTCTGGGGATATAAGAACATGTGGAATAAAAATAAGGTTCTGTTGTGTGTTCTTCTAGAAAGAGATTTAAGAAGTGGCTCTGACTCTGACCTTGGGGAATTCCCAGCAGCCTGCTTTGACAATCCCACATCTATCACTGGTAGCAGGAGATTGAACAAAATTAAAAGTCTATAAACATACAGGACAAGCTTTTTTGGAAAAGCTAGTCCATTTCCAGGACAGCTTTCCAAAGGAAAGAACAGTGAACAGAAATTTAGACACTCGGTGATCACAGATCCCAGTGATCCTGTTAATGGGAAAGAAACACAAGTGCAGCCTGCCCGTGAGGGTCAAACAGTGCAGAGATACCGCTGGAGGAGACCCTCCGAGGCCACATCACCTGCCACCTGCCAAAGCAGGGGGCAAGTGCAGGAAGGAAGTGAATTGTACGCTCAAGAAGAAGAGTGAACCTAACATGATTTCTGCACAGAGGTAAACCTCCAAATTGATGAGGGCAATGGAACAGAAGCACAGGTGAGCACAGAGCATCGCAACATGGATTCAGGCATCCATGCTCCACGCAGTTACCCACAGTGTCCTGGAACTTGATTTCCAGACCCAAAATCTACACTGAGATTCCTGACATAGTTCTTAAAATTCCCTCTTATTTCCAGTAAGTTTAATCCTAAAGCCAGAGAGTAGATACCCTTTGGATTTTGAAACTTTTAGGAGGAGTATAAGCAGAAATTTGCAGAGCAGGTAAAAAAAAAAATGGGTAGAGCCAGCACTCTTCAGCACTTTTGCATAAGGGGACTGCTCCTAAGGAAGATTTAAACTCTGCCCCCGCTCCTGGTAGAAATGCCCTTTGAATTGGGCAGATGTAGATGTTCAGGTCTATTGCAAATATGCTGCAGAGGCTTTGAGGTCATACATGACTTTCAGGAGGATCCACTGGGTTGGAGAGAGATCACTGCCTTGCAGACAACCACTCATCACTGACCACAGGTGATGTCTGGGAAGACCCTGCTCTACTGAGGAGTGGCATTACTTTCAGAGCCTGATCATTTTGAGGTCATTTCAGTAACCACTCATTAAATGCCCCCCATAGAGATGCACTGTGTTGGATGGCAGTGCTCTGAGATAAGGTAGCTGCCCTATAAATGAAACCCTATGATATTGTGATGGGGGCTACCTGACATTATATGCAGATCTGATCAACAGAAAGAGTGAGTCCTAATGTAGACTATGGACCTGAGTTAATAGTAAGGTATCAACATTGGTTTATTGATGATAACAAATGGACCACACTAATGCAAGATATTAATAATAGGGGAAACTTGGTATGTGGAATCCTATATGCTATCTGAGCAATTATTCTGTAAATCTAAAATTCTGCTTAAAAGAATTAAAGAATCTGCCGATTGCAAAAACAAGGAGGGAGGAAGAATACATATGTACACACAGAGCCCATGTGTAAACAGAATATTTCCAGAAAGTTTCTGGGTGGCTGGGAGCAGAATTGAGAAAGAGACTTAATTATCTATCTTTTCATTCCTTTTGAATTGTGTACCAAGTGCATGCATTACCTCTTCAGTAAGAAATATGATTAAAAAAAATTTTTTTAAGAAATAAAGGAGCTAAAATAAAACTGTCCTATTACTTAAGTAGAAAAAAAGTGCTGGGAAGACAGAGAAGCAGAAGCAGATGAAACTAACTGAAGAGACAGGTAAGCCATGGACCCAAACTTTCGAGGTGTCTGCTTGGATTCTGTTTTTATTTTTGCCCCAATATTGGTAGATTCCAGATGAAAGTGCAGATATCCAACCTCTGAGCAGCAATACAGTGGTCATATTGTAACAACTGGGTCACACAGGACCAGTGGCTGGGGGGGCAGAGTGGCTGCCCCTTTAGGTGTAGCAGTGGGGTCCAGTTTGCCACCTGTCTCCCCATTGTCTTGTACTGAGTCTCTTTTCTCACCTACAGAAACTTTTGGGCCTCTGTAAACATGTACATGTCCAGCCCCTGGAGGCGGCTGGTTCTGTTGGTCAACCAGCTCTTCCCTTGTCATGGAACCTGCCCATTCTGGTTGGGGAAGACCTCCCGCCATGCTGGATGGTGACCCAACAGGAGGATACCAACAGAGGTAAAGCCCCTGTGCTGCTCCCAAGGCTTAACCCAACCCAGGGATTTCTAAACACACCTAAAAGATAAAAGACAAAAGAAAACTATTAACAAAGAATGCAGGTTAACAGCCCAGGATTTGGGGTGGAAGCCAGGAGAATCAAGGACTGATTATTGTGTTGTTGTTGTTGTTGTTATCATTTTGTTTTTACAAGGAAAAATATCCTATATATCCGTGCATGTAGCATTTTATTTTATGTCAACAAGAGGCCAAAGCTACGGGAGCCACGGCTGCCCCTTTAGGTGTAGCAGTGGGGTCCAGTTTGCCACCTGTCTCCCCATTGTCTTGTACTGAGTCTCTTTTCTCACCTACAGAAACTTTTGGGCCTCTGTAAACATGTACATGTCCAGCCCCTGGAGGCGGCTGGTTCTGTTGGTCAACCAGCTCTTCCCTTGTCATGGAACCTGCCCATTCTGGTTGGGGAAGACCTCCCGCCATGCTGGATGGTGACCCAACAGGAGGATACCAACAGAGGTAAAGCCCCTGTGCTGCTCCCAAGGCTTAACCCAACCCAGGGATTTCTAAACACACCTAAAAGATAAAAGACAAAAGAAAACTATTAACAAAGAATGCAGGTTAACAGCCCAGGATTTGGGGTGGAAGCCAGGAGAATCAAGGACTGATTATTGTGTTGTTGTTGTTGTTGTTATCATTTTGTTTTTACAAGGAAAAATATCCTATATATCCGTGCATGTAGCATTTTATTTTATGTCAACAAGAGGCCAAAGCTACCAGTTTTGCTCTTTAGCAGTTCCTTTAAATGTTATAAAACATGTCACCTTGTGGATTCATTAGCTGTTTCTTTTCCTCATCAGATTGAAATATAACAAAGACTCTAATAATATTCTAAATTCCTGGCAAAGAGCCTCAGGTCCATCAGGAACAGCTAAATGTCCTCTTCTCAAAGCCTCCTTGAAATGTCAAGTGCTCTTGTGACTTTATGGAAGTGGCACAAAAGTAATGTTTCAAGCTTTGAGGACTTATTTCACTGCCAAGTGAGGGATGCAGCCAGGCAAATGCTCTTTCACCTTGTCGTGCTTCCAGCTCTGTCTTGAGTTCTTTCTGAGTGTCACTGTGTCTCTCTTTCTTAGGGTGCCTCTCTGTTTCTCTCCATTTAGTACAAGGAGTATATTCATTTGACTTCCAATTCTACTAGTGGAACTGAATTTACTGCAGCCTGAGCTAGAGATGCTAAGGTTAGTCACAATGTTCAGTGGGATGCTTCTATGGTCCCTCTGGCATTGGGGTTTGGGGAATGAAGACAGACCCAGTGAGGTGTACATGTCTCACACGACAGCCTAAAGCCCTGGTGTGCAAGAGAATCACCTGGGCTATTTATTACATGGAAGGTGCCCTCCTAGATCTGTGGCATCAGATAATCTGTGGGTGGGAACCAGGAATATGCCATGATTCCAGGAAGGTCAGCCACCAACTACAGTTAGAGAACCACAAGCCCGGCAGAGAAGTGGAACTATTCCACCCTGCAGCCTGTATCAAAGGAGTGGTGGGTCACCTGGGATAAGAGCTGGAAATCAAGGGCTTCTGCATTTCTGTTCCACCAAAAGCTCTGGAATCTATATGGCCATCTATGGCAGTCTGACAAGGAAAACATCAAAAAAGTCAGAATATAGGACCATACAGAATTTGTTGCATTCACAATAATTAGACTAGAAATGGGAAAGGATTTTGAGAGGCAGCATGTCCTTCACCCTCCCTGATGAGTTAACATGTGGAGATCACACACTGGGACTTCCCAGTTGTGACAGTAACAGCAGGGCCACTTCTGCAACCACCTCCAGTCACCACGTCTCTCTGGCTCTCTGTACAGCTGCCTCCCACATGCAGAAGCTGCTCAGTCCACATGCCGGGAATGGTCCAGGTGCAACCCTCAGCCAAAGAGGGATGGGAATGGTAGACAAGCGCCCCAGCTTTACTGTCCCTCGCTGGGGCAATCTTGAGGCACGTTCATCAGGGCTCATCAGAGTGTCCCCATCACCGCAGCAGTTACCTAATCATTAATCCCATTAAGAAAGGCTTTTCCTTCTCCTTTTTCCCTTTCCTTCACTTGTGCTTCCAGGGGGTCACCACCCAAAGAACTTGTAACTGAGCAGAACACTATGGGGCCTTCCTGGGACAGACCCCTCCTCTATATCGTCTACTTTAGCTCCTCTCTGAAGTACCTAGATAATAGTATGTGATGCATATTTTCTGAGTTGTTTTACCACCAAATAGAAAAAAACAACTACTTGATGATCATGAGTGCATAGCCCCCAGACCTACTGGCGCCTAAGGATTGATAATGTTAACCCCTGTGACACCTCACCATCAACCAATCAGAGAATTTTGCAGGAGCTGACTACATACCCTGGGGTTCCCCTCCCTCAGCTGGCCTTTAAAAATGCTTTGCTGAAACCCATTAGGAAGTTCAGGTGTTTTGAGCTCTAGCTGCCCTGGACTCCTTGCTTGGTGCCCTGCAATAAACACTGAGCTTTTCTCCACCACAACCTGATTGGCTTTACTGGGTGCACTAAGCACAACCAAGTTGGGTTCCAACTTGTACCCAAGTTCTTATCTCAGATTCGGCTTGTGCAGAAAGCCGAATTTAAGCTTCTAGTTAAGGAAGATTCTTCATCCTCTGCTTCCTATGAATTGCTTGGTTGTGTTTTGTTTTTAAGAATTAAGGAGAGACAAGCAAATAAAAGTTATCACATGAGAATGGGCTAAATCCATGTGAACAGATAAATTTTAAAGTATTCCAAATATAGACTAGCAGAAAAACATACCAATAATAGGAAAGCAGATTCAGAGGGGTGGTGGTGTTCTGACCCTATTGACTGTGAAGCTAAAATTCCAATTTTTAGTCTGCAAAAGTGACAGACCCAGCACAATTCAGAACAAGGAGATGATGTCTGAAATCAAAGAAGCAAAAAGAAATACACTTGATGCCAGTGCAGATAATATGGGGTAACCAGTGATGTGCTCATGGCCATAGGAGCGGAGCATAACTTTTATTATTAAGAATTATATTCTAGGTATTAAAAATGTGATCGAGACAGTCATATTTACACACTGAAAATCACACGTTACTTAAACTTTACACCTCCTACAGATATTAGCTCAAGATGGATCACAAACTCAAATGGAAAACTTAAAACTGTGAAACTTAGAAAAAAAGGTAGGAGAAAATCTTCAGGGTCTTGGACTAAGCAAATAGGTCTTAGCCATGACACCAAAAGTATCATCTGTGAAAGGAAAAAGTTGATGAGCTGGGCTTCATCAAAATTAAAACTTTTACTCTACACAATATCTTGCAGAGAGGATGAAAAGACAAGCTAGAGATTTGAGAAAAAATAGTTGCAAACCATCCACCCATCCATCTAACCAACTAAAGACTTGTATCTAGAATATATGAAGAGCTCTCAAAACTCCACGATAAAGAAAAACAATCCAGTTAGAAAATGGGTAAAAGATATGAGACATTTCACCAGAGAATATGCTGATGACAAATAAACACAAAAAAAGATGTTCAACATTATTAGCCATTACAGAAGTGCAAATTGAATCATGATTGCTTCATACCAATCAGAATGACTAAAATAGAAAATAGTGATGACACCAAATGTTCGATAGGATCAGAGAAACTGTATCCCTCATACATTGTTGGTGGGAATGAATGGAAAATGGCACAGCTGCCCTGGAAAACAGTTTGGCAGTTACATACAAAACTAAACATGAAATTAGCATACAACCCAGCATTTGTATACATGGGCATTTATCCCAGAGAAACGGAAACAGGTCCACAAAAAAACCTGTACACAAATATTTACAGCAGATTTATTTGTAATAATCAAAAACTGGAAATGACCCAAAAGTCCATCAAGGGTGAATAGTTGAACTGTGGTCCATCCATACAGTTTACCACTCAGCAATAAACAGGAAGGAACTATTGATCCATGCAAGAACTTGGATGAATCTCCAGGAAATTATGCTGAATGAAAAAAGCCAGTCCCAAAAGGTTACATACTGTATGATTCCATTTACATAATATTATTGAAATGACAAAATCATAGAGGTAGAGAACAGACTAGTGAATGCCAGGAGTTAAAGGGGTGGGGGTGGGGAGGAAGGGAAGTGGGTGTGGCTATAAAAGGGCAACATGAGGGATCCAGGTGGTGATGGAAGTGTCCTGTATCTTTACTGCATCAACATCAACATTCTGACTGTGATATTGTACTATAGGTTTGCAAGATGTTACCATTGGGAAAACTGAGTGAAAGGTATATGGGATCTCTCTGTATTATTTCTTACAGCTGCATGTGAATTTACAAAGTGAAAACAATTTCAAAGAGCAGAACAAAACACACAGAAAATGTCATGAATTGAAAGAATTCCAACATCATGTTCAAACATAAAGGCAATATTTTACTGAATGTTAATACACATTAAGTAACAGGAGAAAAAAATTTTTAAATAATTTTAGAAGGCAGGAATTCAGTGAATAATGGCTACTTAATAGTCACAAACATCATTTTTAAGTATTAGAAAGGTTTTAATATTCATCCTCAAAACATAAAGAAATATTTTCAAAGCCTGGAACTGTTTCTACTATTGAGTTCTACATGGATCTCTTCATTCGCCACTACATAAGGAACTGAGCCAAAACCATCTCAAGCAATAAACCGTGCTCTGGTTGCCAAGAACATTACTAATTCACACTATTTAAACCATTTCACCAATAGCTCTTGTTTTACAGCATCCCATAAAGTTTTGACCCATTCACACACTCGAGAGTTTGCTAGCCTCTTCCTTCCTCCTTTTGATATCACTTCAAAGCCTGTATCTGCTTGTCCCCTGTTTCCTTGTGAGTCCTTTAAATGGGTTTTCCATAATGTATCTCAAGACTGTGACTGGCTGGATAAGTCTCTGGGTTAAGTCACAGCTGGCCAATGTAATCAATCGAAGCTCATCCCAGACTAACATGACTTTAGTAACCCTCTAGGACACACTAGACCACATGTCGGCAGTCTACAACTTAAATTCTTCCTTGTTCATCCAACCTGAGGTGAACCAAGGATTCTTTCTTCTGATCTGGATATAGTGTTCTTTAAAAAATTAGAAGAAGTGGCAAATTTCATGCCATTAACAAAGCATGCTAATACAACTGTAAGACATAATTTCTCATGTCCAGAAGTTTTAATAGTGGACAATTAAACAAATTTTGCACTTTTGTAGTTGGGTTTGATGACACATTGAGCATCAGAGGGACTTAGGCCCCTTGTAATATTCATATATCCATATATATTAGTTACTATCTCACAGATTACCCCACATTAAGTAATAACTGAAAGCAACAATAAACATGTATTACCTCACAGTTTTTGTGGATCAGGAATTCAGGAATATCTTACCTAGGAGGTGCTCTTTCAGGGTCCTTGATGTGGACCAAAGCCAATGCATAAAGGCAGTCAGGCAGAAGGAATTCCCTCTTACTCAGGGGAGCTCAGTGATTTTTGTGATACTCAGGCCTTCAACTGACTGGATGAGGCTCACCCACATTAAGG
This sequence comes from Lipotes vexillifer, assembly GCF_000442215.2. Taxonomy (NCBI): domain Eukaryota; kingdom Metazoa; phylum Chordata; class Mammalia; order Artiodactyla; family Lipotidae; genus Lipotes; species Lipotes vexillifer. The sequence goes on from NW_006769482.1 coordinate 3,252,982, forward strand.
AGGACAATCTGCTTTACTCAGTCTATGGATTCAAATGTAAATCTTGTCCAAAAACACCCTCACAGAAAACATCAAGAATCATGTTTGACCAAGTATCTGGGACCCCTATGGCACAGTTAACAAATAAAGTTAACCATCACACCACTGTTTCTCTATTAATATATTGACATTAATTATGACAATACTATCCCCTCCTACCTGCCCACACCCCACCCACCTGTCCATGGTAATGTATGAGTTCTCAAAGGCATCACCACCCTGCTCGTGACCACCTCCAATGCTTTTCCTTCCCTTGTCTCCACACCCCAAGTTTCCTTCCCACCACCACACACCCAAACATCCAGCCCTAACTCCTTGGTTTTGGTGAAATATTTAATATTGTAAGTATTTTAAAAAGCAGATTATCATTATGCTTTCTCTTCTGGAATGAATGTTCTGTCTTGAGAATCCTTAGTTAACATTCACATGCTCATTTTCCAGTGATTCACGGTATTCACTTTGATGTCATATTGCTAGCACAAGACATTGTTCACAAGGGCCCAGAACTCTTCATCTTCTCTAGCTTGATTCAAGAGTTTTCTTATATTATCCTCAGATAATGTACATGGTTATATTTCTGAGGCCCTATATAGCCAAAATGACAATACTTTGTTATGGAATATGAATTCCATTTTTCTCAATATAATTCACTTGGATAATAGAGGCTTTTTCCTTAATTATTATCTTCTATCTTCCAATGTTTTTGATGAAACATCTAATGCTAAATTCATTTTTTTTTCTTATATATAACATGCTTTATAATTTTTTTCTGAATGCTTATAGGTTTTACTCACTTTATCAGGAAATTCTCTGGAATATGTTCAAAGACGTGTCTTGTTTTGTTCATTGTGCTTGAGACTCAGAGAGACCATTGACTATGCAAAGTCACATGTTTCTTCAGCAATGGGTGATCTTCTTGCTCCAGCTCCTTAGTTACTACTTGTCCATCTGTCCCCTTTCTTCATTCCGGATTCCTACAATTTATGTTAGTCATCCTGGTTCTGGTGCCTCTTATCTCCTCACTCATAATTTCTCACTAGCTCTCTGTCTGGCTCTGTTTTGTGAGAGGTTCATCCCACTCCATCTTTCAAACCAGAGGTACATTCAGGACTCAGTAAAGGTGATCCTTTTTTGATTCATCTACTGAAGTCTTAAATCAGAATTCATGCATTTTATTTTCATAAAGTCCTCTTTTCAAAGAGATGATGTGACCTCACCTCTTTGAAAGGTCTCCTCCTCTTCTCACTAAAGTTCTCAAGTTATTCCATCAGTTCCGCCTAAAGACAATCCAGTCATCTTGATTGACTTCCCTGACTTCCCTCTGTAGTCCTGAACCCCCCTAAGTGGATTGCAATTCCCTTTGCCCACTCAAAGTTGTCACATGCCTTCAAGTTAAGTGGTAGGGAGCCCCAGATCAGAGGTGGCCTTGCTGTTTTAACAGCCAGAAGGGGTTATGCTCCAAACTGGACTGGAGAGAGGGCTTTTCAAGTGCAGGGAGACCCCTCTCCCAGCAGCACATTTCAGCTCACAATTAAGCCCCTTTGCCAAATTCAGGGCCAACCTATTCCAGTATCCCCTTGAAGGACCTCACACATACAATCTTCCTCTCAGAGGGCCCCCTGGCTCTCCCTGGCTCCTCAGACTTCATAGGAAGTGGGACCCAGGTCCTGCTGACACCTCTGTCCTCCTGGCCCAGATTGCCTTGCAGGCCATCTCTGTTTCTATGCCAACACACCTGCTAGCACATCTTTGGATCACAGTTCAGGGCTGTAGCAGTGAGGGGTGAGTTTAGTGTATGGACTGGGGTTGCAGCTGTAGGAACTTGGTGAAGGAGTGAACCAATGAACAAGCACTTTGGGATCACAGTATTTATTTGAGAGGAAATGGACCACTATCGCTCTTTTTATAAGGTGCTGGTGCATTTTCCAGGAGTGTGCATGGGACAGAAGGTGCAGCTTACACCTGAGTCAGGGCCATCTCAGAAGCAACTCCAGAGATCCCAACTGGCCTTGGGGAGTTGAGAAGGGCAGTGTATTGGTCAGCGCAGGATGCTGTGACAAAAACAACAGATATTTATTTCTCATAGTTCTGGAGGCTGAAATCTGAGATCCCAGTGTCAGCAGGGCTGGTTTCCTCTGAGGTCTCTCTCCTTGGCTTGTAGACAGCTGTCTTCTCCCTATTTCTTCACATGGTCTTCACCTTGTGTGTGTCTGGGTCCTAATAACCTCTTTTTATAAGGACACCAGGTAGCTTGGATTGGAGCCCACACTAATGACTTCATTTTAACTTAATTCACACTTTGAAAGCTTTATCTCAAATATAGTCAATATTCTGAGATATTGAGGATTAGGAATATGAATTTTGGAGTATACAACTCAACCCATAACAAGTGGTTGCCTCCCTCTGCTCTCCACTCCCTTGGGTTCTGGAAAGACCTTCTAAAATCCTCCTTTCTTTATGTCTCACTCCAGGCACTTGATTGTTTTCCATTCATGGACCCATCCTCTTTGGTCTATGTTTCAGGATGTTCTACCATCCTATATCCTTTGCTACCACCTGTAGCAGTCACACCTGTAGCCTGGAGAGCCTTCCCTGACCTTGGGTCACTCTGTGATTGAAGGACCATCTGGGGCTGGTATCTGTCTCCACTGTTTCAGAGACTGATTAATCTTGTGCTTCCCATGTGATTCCAGGCTGTAGACCCTCTGACACGCAGGAACCTCAGGGAATACCACCCACCCTGAGTGCCTGTTTCCCCCACAAATCTACACCGACCACGGGGAACATCACAAAGAAATCCCCAACTCAAGCCAGATATGAGCTGCAGTATTATCAATATTCATGCTGGCTGCATTCAGACATGAGACTCTCAGGCAGACCCATGGACTAAACCAGTTTCAGGCTGAAAACTCCAGCTTTGGATCGCCGGGATTCAGCATGGATGTTACTGCACCTGGGGCTATTTCACCAGACACCCATCACAAAGGTGCCTTCATGGACAACAAGAGTAACTACAGACCAGGGCCTCCATCCCCAGCCAGCACCACTGGCCACTTTCACTGAGGTTGGCAGACCATTTTCGGAGGAGCCAGAGAGCACTTGCTGGAGCTATCTAGTTCTTTAGAGGCAGTTTAGGCTGGTATCGAAAACACACAGTCTGGACTTTGCCTACCTTTGAATGCTGACTCTCCCGGGTACTGGCCGTGTGACCTTGGGTACTTGACCTCTCTGGGCCTCAGTTTACTCTTTTGTGAAGTAGGAACAATAATAATACTTACACTCTAAGGTAATTGGGAGGATTAAATGTAGCTCTCTATCTTTAAAAAGCATTTAAAGAGTGTCTAGTATGTAGTAAGTGTTCTACAAATATTTCTTGAAATTATTATCATGGTGCTTTTACCACTATTTAATGCACACTTTGTGGAGTTTATCACTTTCCTCTAAACTATGCCCAGTCTTACGTTGCATTGTGGCCGATGTGGGCTGCCACTGCTGCTGTTTTAGCTGAACCACTCCTGGTGGAGGCACTCACATCCAGTGATTCTCTTCTCTAACTCTGATGTGACCCCCCATCCCCACCAACTCTCCCCACTGCGTGCTTTGCTCAGGATGGAGTCTGACACACACAAATGGACCTCTGAAGATACTCATAGACATGCCGACCAGCCCAGGTCTCCCCACTTTCCCGGGGAAGGGGACACGGTACTCAAACAAATTGCGGGAACAGTATTTGAAGTGTCACTGAGAGGCTAGGGTATGAAATAGAATGTTTTGATCTTACCTAGTTGTGGGTATCCCATAGACTGGTCTGGAAGCACATCTCTAATGTTTGTCAAGCTACCTGGAAACTGGTTTGAACAGTCAGTGTGTGTATTTAAGTTGATTTCATTCTAGACACTTCATTACGGCAGCCGATTATCTCTTTTTAAAGGAAGCTTTCCTCTGAGGATTTTAAGACACCTTATATCCATGAAAAACTCCTCCTGCACTACACCCCAGTATGGTATTTGCACATGCCTGTTTTCGTGTGCACCCTTGATGATGGCAGACAGAAATAGCAGGGAAGATTAAAATGCACATACATCCCTGGGATGGGGAGCCTTGATTTCTTCCTCCACCAAACTTATCTGGCAGCCAACTCAGATTTAAGTTTCATTACGTCCCCCCATTTCTATAAGCAAATTAGAGAAATTAAACAGCCCCCACTCCCACCCCAGCCTGAGTGAGAGGGCAGACCCAGGCTGGCAGCCCCAGGCCAGGTCCATCCAGTGAGGCTGGTACATCCCAGGAAATCTCCCCAGTCCCACTGGCTTTCAATTTCACCTGCAACATTCAGAAAATAGACATCAAACCACGTGACTCTGTTTTGTGGCAAGAAATTACACCAACTAGGCCAAATAAATAGAAGAGCTGAGGCACCCACACACCCCCAGGAAAGACATGTGTGACCCAGACACCCTTAAAGAGCTAGGATGACAGAAAGAAATATCACAATTCAGATGAAAAACCTGACAGTAGACAAGTTTAAAAGGCATTCTCTAATAATCCAGAATATACAAGAGAAGGAGGGCCATTAAAATGCTCTCTGCTCCCTTGGAGCATCTAAGCTGCTCTTTCCATAAGCAGAAAGAAAAGCTCTTTGAAAGGCAATGATTTGCTTAGAAAACATTCATTTAAAATGTCTTGCAATTATTGACACTTTCATTAGATCTTGGCAGGAGCACAATATCATTGTGTCCCATGTGTGCCTGCCACAAGAAGAATTTCATTGGTTCGGAGGGAAAATAAAATGAAAGTCCAAGGACACAATGCTTGAAATGCTGGTGATGGGAAGTTGACTGCCCCAGGATTAAGGAAGCTGGTATCTGTGTTGTCATCCACCTCCCAGCCCACATCACCTCTGTCTCTCTGTCTCTCTGTCTCTCTCTCTCTCCACACACACACACACACACACACACACACACACACACACACACACGAGCTCAGCTGGGCAGCCACCCAAATGATGCATATTAAATTCTAGCTATATTCAGCACAAAAGTCATCTAACATCAGAGGATCAAAGTTACATCAACTAACAAGCACTGGGGAATTGATAAGCAGCTAAAATTAGGTCATTGCATAGCAGCGGCTTTTGATGGATGAAGTGAAATTTAGCCGCAGGTTTGCTATTTAAAGATCTGTTACAGCATCCTTTCCTGTAGCCACAATGAACATACAGCAAAGTATCAGGCCTCTGATGAAACGTTTAATCATCACTGTTCGCTCCACTGTCTGTGGCAGAGATTTACACGTTCCTTAAGAGTATAGTCAGCTCTTAGCCTGGGCCACATAAATGAATGCATTTTAATTCCCACATCCAGAGCTTAACAAAGGTTATTTCTTCCTTCTTGGGGTAAATTCTGTAAGGTTATTTTAATCACTGTTTAAAAAAAAAAAAAAAAGAAGAAGGAAGAAACCACAGGCCCAAAATGGAGTCACTTGTGCTAAGCCCCATGTCAGCAAACTGAGATTTAATACTTATGACTAAATGTAGTTTCAGCTTCTCCCAGGAATGTAACCTTTAACCAGTCAATCTGGGATTACCTGGTCAGCACTAGTGAGGTGACCTGCCCAACAGACCCCTTCTGTCCTCCATAGAGAGGTGACTTTGCCTGAAACAATCTACTCTTTGCTAGAAGCTTCCTCTTCCTGCCCCCTTCTGCCTGTAAAAGCCTCATTTTGTTCAGGTCCTGAGAGCTCCTTTCTGTTCACTGGATGGGATGCTACCTGATTCATGAATCATTGAATAAAGTCACTAAGATCTTTAAATTTCCTCAGTTGAATTTTTCTTTAACATCCCTTTTGAAAGCATTCCATCCAACACTCCAAATCCTGACCCAGCTCAGTGTTTCAAAATTCTTCATCTACTTAAAACAAACACAACTCTTGATTGCCAAATGTATTTTCCAACTTGTCCCAGTTTCCTCATTTCTTTGTTTTTCTTTTTCCTTCCATTTTAGAAACATAAACCCTTCCAAAATGGCTCATTTCCCTCTCGTCTTTGGTTTGTTTCTATTTCTGGATGCATAGGATTGGGGATCCTGTTTAGTCAGATTTCAGTTAGCTGTGGCTTTGGCCCCAGCCTGTGTGGCAGTCACTGGTTTTAATTCTACAACCCCAAGGCCACACCTGTAGCCAAAAGGGCCTCGGGTCAGTGTGTCCTGTCCAGGCGGCACTGGGTCAGGGAGCTAACTGCCCATCTAGCCCCTACCATCCCCCAGGTCCAAGGTGGCTGTGACTCAGCCAGACACACCCAATACCACCAACGGCACCAAGGGGTTGTTGAGCTTCCCCAAGCACTGGACTCAAAGAGAAGGGCAGCATTTGCAAACACGTCTGAGAAAGGAAAGGAGGCTTCTGTGGACAAAGGCAAGTGCAGGGGGACAGACGGGCCCATTTGGAAAGGCCTGGAGGACAGGCCACCCTTGCCATAGAAGACAGGCTCCAGCCAGGCTTGGCAGGGCTCTGGCGGCTGCCCGGGCCCCAGGAGAGACAGGGCATGGGGAAGGCTTGGGAAGGGAGCACACATCTGTGATGGCCCTGCAGTAGCCCATACAGCCAGAATTCCTTGGCACACCCAGAGAGGTGCTGCCCCTGGGATCCCTGGGCTGGAGGACAGTCCTGGGGGAGCTGGCAGGGCTGGGAGTCATCAGAAAGCAGTGGTCAAGCAGGGGCCCTCCTGGACCCACCCCAGTCACTGTTTCCGTGGTTCCTCCCAAGAGGGACACCTAGGATTCTCAAGCCTGCCTCTCCTGTCTGATGACCAATCACCAAGGCAGGGATTATCTTGTCATCACAGAAATGTCACCATGCCTGGCAATGACTTTTCATAGGTTAATTCTACACCTTGTGTTTCCCATTCTAGCCAAACTGTTGTGCTGGCTTTGTTGGGAAAATAAACTCAGTCACTGGAAGGCTGTTCCCATTGTATTAACAGGGTGCTCTAAATGGAGTGGCTTCTGTAATCCTACAGGCATTCATCAGAGAGCCCACTGGAGGCGGCAGGAGCAGGGTGTGCCATCACCCCCAGTTTGCGGTTTCCTGTGATGTGGCGGGGATGGGGTGGAGCTGTAGGGCCCAGACTGGGGGAGCAGTCTTGGGATCCCAGGCTGACACGGGGTAGGGGTAGGGAGGTCGTGGGGTTGGAGTGGGGAGGGCTTCCTCAAGTTCAAATGAGAGAAGCAACATAAAAGGTTTGACTTCAACCTCAAAGTGGTTGTTCTTGTCTGTTTCCACACTCTCCTTACAGAGCCACCCAGTGTATCTGTCTTAATTTGGGTTCTTCCAGGTAACATTCCAAGGCAGGCAGTGTATTTGGGGGTGGGGGTTATTCCCAGAGCACTGTGGGGTGTGAGGGGGACAGGAAGTGAGATGGGACAGAGAAGGCAGCAAGAATGCTGTCGTCACCGTGATAACTGAGCCCAGTCCCACTCAGGACCCTGGGATGCCAGTGTGGGACTCGAGGTGAGGTCCCTGGAGTGTGTGTAAGCTGCTCCCCTGGGCCACTGGTAAAGGCTGCTGGGTGCAGGAGGACCATTAACCTGCAGGCATCCTGCCCTGCTG
>NW_006769482.1:3260670-3341118 GCF_000442215.2 Lipotes vexillifer
TGAACAGTCAGGCAAAGCGACCCAAAGGCCAGAAAGAGCCCAGCTGGGAGATGCAGGGATGGAGGATAGGAGTTAAGGGGCGTGCACATCCTGGTGGGAGTGGGGATATGAGTGGGGCATGCTGGCAGCACTGGCTACAACATCCAAGACTTCATTTTCAGGCATGCTATTTTTTTTTGGCCATGCCATGTGGCATGTGGGATCTTAGTTTCCTGACAAGGGATTGAACCCGGGACCCCTGCATTGGAAGCACATAGTCTTAACCACTGGACCACCGGAGATGTCCCCCAGGAGTGCTATTTTTAAGGCTTAGATTTGAACCCTGTGTCAGAAGAGATGGGAGCCAAAAACCTGATTAGAGTTAGGAGCTGTTTTCAGGGGTTAATTCAAAGGGACACTTCTCTTCATGGTCACAATCCCAACCATATGTACCTTTACACATGGTAGGTGCTAAGATCACCCTGTGGGTGATGATATGCCCTGAGTGGGTACAGGTCCTTCAACCAGAGGGCATATTTCCTGAGACCAGTAAATTACACCCTACCAATTATACCAGGTGTCATTATTAATCACCTTTATCTATGTAATTTAGACTATTAGCCAACTGTATTTTCCAAAGAAGGCCATAGCTGTAGGTACAACCATCCCACCAGCTCTTCTTACAATGTGACAATAGCCTCTTCTCAAGTGGTGTGGTCTATATTCCCTCCTATTGTGGGTTGAACTGTGTTCCTCCAAAATTCATGTGTTGAGGTCCTAATGCCCAGAACCTCAGAATGTGAACTTTTTTGGAGGTAGGGCCTTTAAAGAGGTGAGTAAGGTAAAATGAGGCCATTCGGTTGGGTCCTAATCCAGTGTTGTCACTGGTGTCCTTATAAGAAGAGATTAGGGCACAGACATACAAAGAGGGAAAACCATGTAAGGACACAGGGAGAAGACAGCCATCTTCAAGGCAAGAAAAGAGGTCTCAGGAGAAACCAACGCTGCTCACACCTTGATCTTAGACTTCCAGCCTTCAGAACTGTGAGACAATTAGTGTCTGTTGGTTAAGCCACCCAGTCTGTGGTATTTGTTATGGTAGCCTGAGCCAATTACTATGTGTCCCCTTGAGCCTGGGCAGACTTTGTAACTGCCTGACCAACAGAATGCAGTGGAAGTGGCACTGTGTGACTTCCGAAACTAGATCAGAAAAAAGCATTAGGGCTTCCATCGGGCTTTCTGTCTCTCCTGGGTGCTTGCTCTCAGAACTCAGCCACCATGCAGTGAGGGGCCCCAGCTAGCCTACATGAGGAGACCACATGGGAAAGAACTGAGGCCCCAGACGGCAGCTGGCACCAACCATCAGACACATGTGTGAATGAGGCTTCAGGTGATCCCAGACCCCAAGCTCGGAGTCATTCAGATGAGGTCCCAGACCGAGTGGAACAGACACAAGCCACACCCTCTGTGCCTTGTATGAATTCCCACCCCACCAAATCCATGAGCATAGTAAAAGTTGTTTCACACCATTATATTATGGGCTCACTTGTTACATACTCAAGGTAACTGAAGCTGGCAAAAACAGGAGATACTGCAATTTTCATTATGCCAAAGAGAAAAATGAGATGAAGAGTAACTCAGATTCACATAGCAAAGCAACTTGGGTGAGTAATTTTGCTGTAAATGTAGAGTCAGCAAGTGTGCATTTCAGGGAAGGAAACATGCTTAAGCTATTGGGACACAGAGATGGCCTTGGGGACACCCCTCCCTCCATGTGCCCCTAGGATGTCCACCTGCCATGAGCATTTTCCCCAAAAGGCTGTGTAAGTAAATCTGTTGCATAAATTCCTAAAGTGGCATATTTATTTAAAACTGTTAGATCATGCCACATCTCCCCGCAAAGAGATGGCAAGAATCAACACACCACTAACAGTGTCTGACTTCTGTGCTGGTTCAGTCTTGGCAATATTATTGGGTTTCTGATAACTGGAGAAGCTTTTAGTCCTGTTATAATTACCTTTAAAAGATTATATAATATACTTAAATGAGTATGGGTTGAATTAGAACTTTGAAGCCTTATCATTTATCCTCATGTTGTGAAAGGCAAGGAAAGCAGCATAATTATACCAGTTTCCTTTTCTTTCTTTCTCTCTCTCATCATCTCCAAATTCTTGCTAATTATATAATTATCTCTAAATGGTCATGCTAGAGCATTTTCAGTCTGCTCCCACACACATCCAGCTTGCCTGAATTCCATGCTCATGACCACTTCTTTGCTGCCAGCTTCTGAATTTGGTGGCTTGCTCGTGGTCCACCTCAAGCTCCTTGTCAGCAGGGCTCCTGGTGAGACATTTCCTGATTCCTTGTTTGCTTGCTCTTTTCTTACTTTTATCTAGTTGACACTCTTCATATCATCACCTCTTCCCTTCAGGTTTTTTTTTCTTTGAGAGCTTGTTTCACAGTGGCCATATATTTTCTAGTCTTTGAATTTCATGGAGAAACATGGGTTGGCTATGTCCTTTGGCTTTTAGCACAATTTTGTGTGTGTTCCTCACCCATCTTTATCATCTCCTTCCCTTTTCCACCCTTACTCAGGTTTTTTGCTGGTTCTTTTTTGATCATTAACAGTCCTTATTTGTGGTGTCATTCATGGTAGACCATTGTATCCGTTGTAGCTAAGGAATGGTGTTGAGGAAGGGACCAGTGGAGTAAAGCTTGGATTTGGGTCTTTGTGCCAAACACCACACCCTGGGGGCTGTCTTTACTCAGGAAGAGCTGGGGTTGCCAATTCAAAAGATGCAAAGCCCTACACCCTTGGCCTGCCCATGGCAGGTTCTGCCCCTGCCTCTGACTGAGCAACCTACAGTGCAGACAACATTCGCCTCTCTTTCTGTCAGTCATTCTAGAGTCTGATAACAAAGGAAGCCTACAGTTGACCACTTGACTCAAAGAGTTGACCAAGGAGCAAGTGGAAATCCTTCTTCCAGGTGGGGCGATCTGAGTAGACTGCAAACACGCACTATATTTTCTTTCATACGTGCCACAAAATGCTTTCCATGATTTTGTGTCATTCCTTCGCCTGTTGCTAGAATGGCTTTGCTGAATGCTCTCCTGGGGAAAATCACTTAATTGTTTCAATTTTGCCAATTATCTACTTAAGGGTCACTGTTTGCTTCCTATGATATAGCAGCTTAACTAATTAAAAAGATTAACCTTGGGTGGAAACATAGCCTGAATTTATGCAAATTATATGAAATAGTGACATGCATGGAGGGATAAAGGAGAGCCTAAGGGACTTCTGGTCTGTGGAAGGCTGACAGCTCTTGAAAGCAACCTCCAGAGCTATTCTACTGGGACCAAGTCTAGCTAATGTCCAGGTCCAGGGCAGTGTTCTGGCTCTGATTTCATGTGACCACCCCCTGGGGCATCTGGAACCCCAAATGGATCACAGCAAGACCTCATGGGGTGGGGCCACTGCTGGAACTTTCAACAGCTCCCCAGGGGGATTCCAGCAAGTGAATGAAGTTGAGAACCCCTGAATTGGACCAGAGTATGTAGGCTTTGTTTGTACTTTTTCCTGAAGTGAATTTAGAAGCAAATTCAGTTAGAGTCAAACACACTTGTCCCCTTCCAATCACAGGTGTTAATAAATAGTAACAAATCAGAGGAGAAAAGAATCTTGTTTGGGAAGAGTCCTTAAAAACTTCCGTTTTCTCTACAGCCTCAGTGGTCGTCAACCTCAGCTTCTTCTGGACTTACTCTCAGGGCATTAAGAAATATGCATGCCCAGGACCTTCGCCCTGAGGTCCCAATTTAAAAGATTTAGATGTGTTCTGGACCTTCCCCAGAAGGGACTCCTACTGGCCATGCCCCAACTACCTCTTGACCCAGGTGTGCAGGGGCGCCTCCAGGTTCCAAGTTGGTTCTAATAGCCCCATGGTTCCTTGGGCTATTTAGGATGGTCAGAACAAAGTGCACACAAGGACTGTTCAAAATTCAAATGTATCCATTCATTCAAATTCACTGAGGTTGGGCTTTCCTGGTGGCGCAGTGGTTGAGAGTCCGCCTGCCAATGCAGGGTACACGGGTTCGTGCCCCAGTCTGGGAAGATCCCACATGCCACGGAGTGGCTGGGCCCGTGAGCCATGGCTGCTCAGCCTCCACGTCCGGAGCCTGTGCTCTGCAACGGGAGAGGCCGCAACAGTGAGAGGCCCGTGTACCGCAAAAAACAACAACAACAAAATAAATTCATTGAGGTCTTACTACATGCTCTGTACCGTAAGCTACTTGGGGCAGAGCTGTGGGCAACAAAGACAAGTTCCCTGCCCCCCAGTCCTTATTCTCTTCTCTTCTCTTCTATATGACTATATTATAGTGCTCCCTGTATTCCTATAAACAAAATAGTTGAAAATGATAAGACAAGTTATGAGTGAAGCAGAGTGTTGGGCATGCTCATTGCTAGTGGAGTGTCACAGCTTCTAAGCCCTCTCAATAGTCAGAGCTAGAAGATAAATATAAATACCCTAACATAAATACCTATTTTTATTTATCTATCTGTATACGTATTAAAAGCCAAGAGTTAGTGCCAACATCTCCGATTCCCATCCAACACCCCCCAAGAGGTTTTCTTGCCTTGTAGTTGCAATTCCTCCAGGACAGCTCCCCTTACTTCACAGAGCTATCTCCAACATCCTCTGGTGTAGTGACCCACTGTGCTGGGCTCACTTTCTGGGGTAACCTGGCCCTGTCTCCTCCCATTTGGGTTTGTACCTGATCCACTTGGACACCTGTGCCAGCACCTGTCTTCAGTAGGGGCCTGTCCTGCAAGGTCATTTTGAGAGCTCAGAGGAGCTAGGCTGCCCAAGCCCTTTGGATCTTCCATTTTTGCCATTGAGATTAAATATGCACATCATAAAATTCACCATTTTAACCATTTTAAAGTGTACAATTCAGTGGATTTTAGTCTATTTTAAATGTCAGGCAACAATTACCACTATCTAGTTTCAGAATCTTTTCATCACCCCCAAAGGAAATCCTCTACCCAGCAAGCAGCCTCTTCTGTCCTGCTGGTAGAGCTTATACATAGCACTCACCTGGGGTGACCTCAGGTGGGGCCTGTGCACTCACCTGGGGTGATCTCAGGTAGGCCCATGCACTCACTCATGTGATAGTAGCTGCTGTTCTCAATGCCTGACCACACTCTCCAGGGACCACTTGCTAGACTATTTGGATTCTTCTGTTTTGGATCCTTAGATTCTTCCCCTCTCTTTCCTCCTTGTTCCATCCACACAGATGTCAATGCCGTGGTCTCTGGTTGTTGGTGGTTCATTACTGCCCACTTGTTTGGGGGACTTGTAAGGATACCTTGTCAGCATCTCCTGCATCGGCAGGCGAACCGTCAACCACTGCGCCACCACGGAAGCCCGGTTGTTCTCTTTTGAGTGTGTGTTGGTGGGGGCTGGAAAAGAGTCCTGAAGAGAGCAAAGCCAGCCTCTAAGAATTGTTTGATGAATCATCTCTCTGAGTTTCCTACCACCCCTGAGCCACAGGGGTTTGGATTTCACCTGGCGCCTCTCCTGGGAAATGATTTAAGTCATTACGAAAAGGTCAAGTTGTTTTCAGAAAACTGTTTTAAGAAGGGAAGGAAAGTATAATATGGCTTATGTTCCTAAAATGCTCAATTTTTAAATGCAATTTAATGCTACCTGGAACTTTAATCTATATGCAACTATTCAATCTCCAATGACCTGAATAAATCTATGTATGTGTCTGTAGCTCAAATGCAGGGTTTGAAGGTTGAGTTTTAAGGCTGTTATTTATCAAATATTATGTTCTGTCATGAGTTCTTTTTTCCTTTGACCATGCTAGCAGGCAGATCACATCCCATGTTTGTAAAGGGGTGTTTGTGTTGAACGACAGGCATCACACACTTGGTCCTAAGTCATAGACTAACACCGGGTGAGCACAGACTAGGGCTCAGGGAAGGAACAAGCAGTTCCCTGCCTCTGCTGCTAGGACCACGAGATCACCTAGAAAATGCAAGAACTAATGCTCATCTTGTATTTAGTGTTTTGTTTTGTTAAGATTTCCTTGCTTCTTTTTCCGGGTGACACTGCATCTTACCTCTCCTTGGGCAGTCCGTCCACCAACCATTCTGGTGATGAGCTTTGCTAGCTCAGTTACATTATGCCACATTCCCACAAGAGCTTTCTGAGAACAGATAGATTGGCTCTGAGCATTGGATTGTCAAGCCTCACATCACCCTCAAATTCTCAGGTAACCTACATTCTTCCTACATTTCTGAAACATTATTGGGCAAAGAGCTCAGAGCTCCATTTGTCACCTGGTACAAGCCTTTGCAAATGTGACAGCTCTAAAATTACATCAAGAGCTGGTCAAGGGGTCTGCCCACTGTACCCAAGCACAAACTAAGCCAAGGACATCCACATCTCAGAAAAGCTCCACTTAGAAACACAGGAGTAAGAACAATACAGAGAATGAGGTAAAGCACTCTCAAAAACAATGAGATATTTTATAGTAAATTATTTGTGGTGAATGAATATAAAAAGAAACCTATATCAGAGATTGAAGGGAACAGTTCAGAGAGGCAAATAAACAAGTCACTCCCCACTAGGATGCAAAGAGGTAGAGATTGCTGCCTGGACACATTTTGCCTGTTCATAGAAAATCAGAGACCTGAGCAGGCAACTATTTAGGGGATAGAGTTTACTGAAATCTACATCAGGATGGATGGATATGGATAGATGGATGGACTGATAGGATGAGTGGGTAGGTGGATGGGGAGACAGACGGGTAGATGGATGGAAGGATTGTTTTGTGTTAAAGCAGATATAGCAAAATATTAACTGCACAATCTGAGTTGTAAGAATATTAGTGGTCCCTATACAATTCTTTTAACTTTTCTATATGTTTGAAAATTTTTATAATAAAATGTCAGAGAGAAAACCTGTGGCTGAGTGTCCCTCATGGGTTCGTTTCTTGACAGACCCAGGGAGCTCGTGAAAAAGTAAAACTCCTGAACCTCACCAGGCCCACATCTGAGTTTCTGGGAATGAGGCTTAGGAGACTGCATTTCCAAAGCTCTCCTGGGGGTTCTTGTCAACCTGGGGTTTTAAAAACACCATAGAGGAGTCACCTTGGGGAAAGTTCATCACAACGTAACCAGGCACAGCTCTACCTCTCGCCACATGAGCCTATAGCAACTGCATCGAACAGTGGCTGCAGGTCTGACACTCTGACCTCAGGGCTGGAATCCAGATCATCAGGCTCCAGAGCAGTAGAACAACTCTCATACTGTCAACTCCTGGGGGTATTTCTGGAGTCACTTCTCACATAAACGACTTGCTCTCACATCTTCATCTCAGGAATCAGGAAAGCCGGAATCAGACACAGTTCCAACAGCATTCCCTGCAAAGGTAATGGGAAGGAGGCTGAGGAGGGGCCAAGAACACCAGAGGGAAAATGAAGGGGGTGGTGCCTGCAAGCCACAGAAGGACGGGGTGGCAGGCCATGGGGGGCCTGCAGTGAGCCTAGCAGAGGAGAACATGGAGTCCTTGCAGACCTCGTCAATGACGGGACAGCAGTCCTGTTGGAGAAGGCCCACGGAAACACAGACAGCTCTTGAGAGAAGTCCAACCGATGACCAAGGGAGGAAAAGGCAGCAGCTGCAAGGATGTGTGGGGTCAAGGGAGGACACTTCAAGTTCAAGTTGCAAAGACACAAGTGGAATGGCAGCTGGGGTGGGGCCTGGTGAACCCCCAAGAGAGAGAATCATCAGCAGTGGAGAAGGTGGGAGATGTGGGGTCCAGAGATTAGGCAACGCGGGGGCCACGGTGCAGACAGCAGATCTGGGAAGTTGACACGAGGAGCTTCCCCCGCACGTGAACATAGCCTTACATTCATGATCCGTCCACTCAGATCCCATGGGACACGGGTTCTTGCCTCATGATTCTACAGATGTTGTGAGGAAGGTGGGATTCAGCCCCATGTTTGGAAGCCTAGAGGGCCAAGGGGCTTAAGGATTTGGGCACAATCATGCAGCACTGACCAGGGGCAGCCCGGGTCTGACCCTGCCATCCCCAAAGGCATATCTGTGGGACTCATAGATGGACCATTGGACTTGACATGCAATCCTGCCATGTGACAGCTGTGTGACTTTGGGTCAGTCACCTCAACTTCTCTGGGCCTCAGTTTCCTCACCTGATAGGGTTAACAGGAAGAACCAACCAGAGGACACTAGAGTGAAGTGTGCTTTCACTTCAACAAATATTGATTAATCCATTTCACTTCAACAAATAAGGACTGAGGGTCTCGAGGGCTGTGCCGAGTGTCTGGCATGGAGCCACCTACCCCATAAACCTAGACAGCCTGGTCCCTGCCATGAAAAGTGTGGTTTAGAGGGGAACAGACATGCACTCACAACATGTGGTCCAATGAGGGCCAGTGGCCAAGGGCCACCAAGGGTGGTCCCAAGATCAGAAGGAGCTAAATGACCCTCCTGAAGATGGGGGCATCAGGAAAGGGATTCTTTCAGTTATCTATATCTACAACAAAGCACCCCAACACTGAGTGGCTTAACCTATGGGTTATTTACTTGTGATACCAATGATTGTTTTCTTACTCTCTCTCACCATCCTGGAGTTTGATTGCAGTCAGCTCGGCAGTTCTCGGGCAGATGAAGCCACTTGGTGGCTGAGTCTGGGCTCACCCAAGGATCCTTCAGGCACCCATCTGTGGTGAATGTGGGCTGTCAGCCAGTCTTCCTCTGGGGCGATTGCCTGGAGCACGGCACCTGGCCTCACCGTGTGCCCTGGGCTCCCTCAGAGCATGGTGGCTGGAATCCAAGAGCAAGCATCCCAAGAGACAAGAAGGAGATGGTACATAACGTTTCATGCCCTCACCTCAGCAGCAACGTAGGTCACTTCCAGTGTCTCTACTTTTTGGCCAGTCATTAAGGCCAGCCCAGATTCAAGGGGACAGACAGAGCCCACCACTCCAGAGAAGAAGTGTCCACACCATATAACAAAAAGAGCACTGAGATGGGGGGGTGTGACCGCCATTCTTGGAAAACACAACCTCCCCCAGGGAGGGTGGCAGGACAGGTGTCCCCTGAAGATGACCCTGGTCAGCACCGGAAGGATGAGTATGTGTCTCCGTGGATAAGAAGCCACACCAGCCTGGTCAGGAGGTGTGTTGAGGGAGCTGACAGAGCCCAAAGGGCTGGGAGGGGAGGAGAGGAGACACATGTGGCCATGGACACTTTGCAAATGTAGGCAGTCAAGGCTCGCTGCACTGGAGCACATGTCATGTCTTCATGTCCATCTCCCTGGGGACATCACCGGGAAAGGACCCCAACACTCCAGCCCAGCCCATAAGCAGCCACCAGCCACATGGGGCATTGAGCCTTGCAAAGTGGCCACTCAGACCTGAGATGTGCTCTGAGGGTAAAATGCATCCCGGATTTGGAACACTTAGTACAAAAAGGCATGCTAAATATTTCATGAATGATCTTTTATATCGATGGAATGATAAAATGGTAATAGTTTATATATATCGGGTTAAAAATAATATTTATTAAAATTAATTTCATTTGTTTCTTTTTTTAGCATGGCTACTAAAAAACTGGCTCACATTAAATTTCTGTTGGGCAGAGCTGCTCAGTCATCAGAACACCAAGCTGTCACCTCCCTGTGCATTTGCTCATGGTGGTTCCCCTGCCCAGGCATTCCCCCTTCCCACTCCCAGTCACTGCAAATCCTGCTTCCTTCCACGCTGCCTTCCAGAAGTCCTGCCAGGTTTCTCCGCAGCGCCAAAATTGAGTCTTGCCAAACTTTGACTTCAGACCACCTTACTCCTGTTTGGAGCCTGATGGATCCCCCTAAATTGATCCCTGCCTCAGGTTTATATACAATAAGAACATTGTTTAATGGGCTAAAATGAAGTTAATAAGAACTCTGGTTTCCACTGGCCTCTTTCTCAGGAGAACTCAAATTGTGGCAACGAACAACACTGCAACAGATAAATACAGGGCTTCAGTAGAGCCTCCTGCACTCATAAACAATGGTAATTCAGGCCCTGGGCAGTGGTAAAGCAGCTGCACGCAGTACATTTCGTATTCCAAAGCCTTGGAAAATAAGAGGAAAACAGTTCAGAGAGAGAGTACCCTCAACCTCTCAGTAGAGAGACCACAACTTGCCTGATTACCAGAAAGAATACAAATTGTTGTCTCTCATACCTGCAACCTACAATTCCACCATCAAATGTGTAAGGACTTGCCCCATGATTTCTTTTCAAAATACATCCATCATCTGGACCCATATTTCTTTCCCTGGATTGGTTTTCAACCGGGGAATGTACGTTTCTAGCACTGGTAGAAAGGATTAGTCTTCTGATCCTTTTTGTGGTCCACAGTGTTATTTTTCCCCTAATTAACATTTATGCAGACATTTCTCCTGCTAGCTCTCAGCCTAGAAATGATTTATGTTTTGGAAAGCTCAAAAAGGTATTCATTCAGCCGTTTTTTTGCCCCTAGTAAGGAATGCAATAAAGGAGAAAGACAATTGGATGCCCTTGGCTCACTCAAAAACTTTAAGAATTTAAACCATCTCCACCAGACGTGGAAAGTGCTCATTGATGAGGAGGGTGATAAGCAAGAAAAGATCTAAATACACAAAACATGTCCACAGAGGGCCCGAGGGGACTGTAGGACATATGCATACAGACACTCAAATTAGACTTAAGCAAAAATAGATACTCTGTCCAAATACAGCTAGCCCATAAATATATGTGGGATCACAGCCACCACTGCATCTAACAAGCAGTTCAGGTGGAGGTATGGGAGCCAGGGAAGACCGCTGGCTGTGACTCAGAAGCTGCTGGTGCTGCTAACAAAGAATCCCCCAGGCCCGTGCTAAGGGACTCACATTACCTCATTCAGTCCCTGCCGTTTCTGGGAGGTGAGAGTTATGACAGTTAGGTTGGCAGCAGTGGCAGGGCTGGGATCTAGACCTGTGTCATCCAGCTCTGAGCACGTGCTCTCACCATTGAGCAGACATCCTCTCAAAGAAAAACAAAGGAAATCATTCATTCATTCATTTATTCATTTGTTTTCTTTGCAAATATTCACTGACCACATGCTGGAAAAATTCCTTATTGGTCCCTGATTGAAAAAAAATTAGTAACTGTGGACCCAATTTGTGGCTTCCTTGGAAGACAAAGTGTGTAGAGGAAGGTTCCTGATGTGAAGTCAACACCCCACTTCCTTTCAGACACTGAGAACCCTCCCATCTCCTTTCCCTCTCTCTAGAATTGAGGAGCTGCCTGGCCCAGGGAAAGATTCATTGTATGAATTCATTCATTGTATGGACAGCGGCAGGGCATTGAGGTCATCAAGACAGGTTTCCACAAAGCACAATGCCAACTTTTCCTGCAGAGAATAACACCAAAGTGCCAAATCATTGAGCAGGAAAGTTAAGTGCCAGCGGTAAAAACAAGAAGAAGAAGAAATGACATTGGCTGAAGATTCACTTTGTCAAGCTCTGGGCTGAGCACGATTCATTTTCTGAACTCTACATCATAGGGACTATCATCTTTTCCCTGTGTTATGCTGAGGAAACTAGGGCTTTGAGAGTTAACAAACAAGGTCTTTCAGATCGGGGTCCATGCTCAGCATCAGCGCTGTACATGATTCTGTACCAGGCAGCTGGGCCAGGTGCCTCAGGGAAGAGGTCAAAGGATGCTGATGCCCCCGTACAACTTGAATCTTGGAATGGCCCCATTACTTCTCTCACAGTCAATGACCCACTTATTTCAATGCATATTCAATGCCTGAAATTTCACAATCAAAAAGAAGGGCAAAATCATCAGCCTATTAAGATTAATCTTAACAACGGGAATCCTAGAATACCACAATCAAATCTCATTTATGTTATTTGCATGTGAGTATTATGTGTTTTCTCCTGCCTGCAGCCACTACCTTCCCAGGAGTCCTAGCACAGGGCTTTGCCTGGAGAGAGTGGGAGTATTGACACCTCAGTACCTGCCCCCTTCCAGGAAACTGAAGGGTCACTTCCCACTGGTCCCGATTTTGAAAGAAGAGGATGCTGAGGGGTTAAGTCCTAAAGTGGTACCAAGAGAGACCGTTTCAAAACATCATCTGCAGATGATGTCCCTAATGGGGGTGGGACATCTTACCACTTGGGCAGTATCTGCATGTATGAATCAAGAGGAACTTCTGCCCATGTAATAAGACTGTCTACAAAGCTTTGAGGACAGAGACAGGCAAGAAGGAAATGTGTAGCGGACATTAGCTGTGGCTATTACAGCATCCTTCAATCCCTCATCTGGGCAGGAAGTGAGCATTTACTGACTTGCCCAGTGGACCCTGGGACTCAGGTCCAGAGGGGCTTGGTGGACCTGCCGGGCACACATCACTTCCTGGAGACCCTGCTCCACTGGGAACTTTGCTCAAGGATACACCGTGGGGCATGGATTCACTCTTAGCATAGAATGGACCCAGGCATCTCTACCCAGTCCCAGGCTGCCCAGCACTGAAACTCTCGTGCCTTTGGGGATCCTTTAGGACACCTTTGGAAGATGTCCTCGGGGGAACCAAGGGGTAGAAGGACAGCTTTCTTCACCTGCAGGAGATTCGGGACTACAACTGAAACCACAGGAGAGAACTGAAGTCTGAGTTTTCTAGTAAGTCTGTTCCGTGCATCCTGAATTTTCATTCTGTACTTCACACCAGTTAGGAATTTCTTCTCAGAAAACAGGAGGTGAGGAAAGGGGGTGACACCCAATGAGCCCAGCCATCTTTACTGTGAGTTGGCCAGCCCTTTCCAAAGGGTGTAAAGAAGTGAGATTGTGGTTTGCTGTGAGAATTCGAGAGAAAGGGAGGAATGTGTAATGTACTGAGGAGACTTTTACTAAGAGCATGATGGAGCGTCGAGCCTGGTGCAGCACACAGAAACTCACAGCAAGAGGTGGTTTCCAGCTCCCTGAGGGCTGAGGCCAGGACACGGGTCCACTTGAAGCCGATTGCAGGCTGCAGATGGCCTCTCCTGGGATTCATGGGTCCAGAGAAGGGCCTTGCTCCCAGCAATTGTGAGAAGGGCAGGGATGGGGACGTGTCACCTTCCAGAGGATGGAGGGCACTCCACCTTCCTAAAGACAGCCCTTATCGGGGCCCCGCTTTGCGACTTGCCATTCTGTGACACTGGCCACACATGGACGCAGAGGTTTGTGTTCCCCTCCCAGGAGGAAATGTGACTGTCGTGCTGCCCATCTGAAATCCATCTAAAGGGCTCAGTTCCCATCAAAACACCCCAGACCCAAGACAAGAAGACAAATCTTCGACCAATCTCACTTTCCTGTTCCTGCATCCACCTTCCTCCTATTCCATGGTTGGAATGAGGGTAGTTTAGCCACTGCACTGAAGATCTCCAAAGGACCCAAGTGTCCTTCTCGCTCCTCAAAAGGCATGGGGATGCCCACGCCAGCCTCAGCTTCCTTTTAAAATGGCCAGTCCAAGTTACACGTGAGGGAGGGTGGCTCCCCAACTGCAAAACCCTGTGGAGAAACCAGGACCTTGGTCGGGGAGGGGAATGCAAAACCCTCTCTACCCGAAGCTGGCAACCCTGCAAGGGCTGTTGCTTCTAATTTAAATTCTCATTTCTTATTCTATTTTGAGATCCTCTCTGGGATTTTAGGAATGTTGAGACGTGCCAGTTGTAAAGCTCTGAGTACAGAACGGTCACGCTGGCTGGGGGCAGGCGCTCGCAAATGGAAACAAATCACTTGTCAGGAGCAGCCTTCAGGCTCAGCGGGTCTGGGAGGGACCCGCTGGTCGAAGAGATGGCCTGGATGCAGGCTGTGGAGAGAAAGAAGCTTTGAGGCTCCCTTGTAACTCTATAATGTGGAGGAAAGTCAGCCTTTAAATGAGGTTAAGTTCCCGGGGAGTGATGGTAAACAGAACGGGCAGCCCCTTAAGTGGAAATAAAGTGGTCTGGGTGTTGCCGCAAAGCTACAAAATGAAGCTTAGCTAGGAGAAGTAGATTCCGTTTGGGAAAGAGCAAATTTGCATGCAGGCTCAAGGGCAGCTTAAGAGGGCTCCTTTAACCAGGAAAGAAGGGAAGCAGGAGAGGAAAGGAGGAGAGAGGGCGGTGGGGAGACTGAGTGATGGAGTACGGCTGAGCCGAGGGAGCACAATGTCACCCTGAGATTTTACAGCATTCAACGTCCGCCCCCAGCACGACCTCTTGCGGCTCAGCACGGCAGACGTCAATAGGAAAACACTCTGAACTTACTACTAAGGATTTTTCACACATTTAAAGATGATTTGCATTTTTTTTTCTAACCGCTCCCCCCCTCTGCCCCCCAGGCTCTGTAGTATGTTTCTGCATTGTTTGTAACCTCTTAGCTTGTGCAAAGAGCATTTCAAACTCTAGGGACCCTGACAGGCGTTTCTTAGTTTGATTTTTTTGGGGGCGGGGGGAAGTGGGGGGCAAGAATCATCAAATGAAAACTGGATGGAGAAACAAAGAAAATACCATCTTGTGTTTTCTTGGTTTAAAGGCAAGCAATAAAGGCTGATTTGATATGTTGACAAGGTTCCAGGTTTGGTCAAAAACCAAACCAAAGAGAGGCGTGAACTGAAGTCACATCCGCTCTCCCGCTGCTGTGAGGTGACCCGCGTTATCAGCCTGGTCTCCCGCGTCTGCGTCTATCTCATCTCGCTGTTTGCTCCACGACTCTTGACAGGATGGAGATGATGGGAAAACTTCCACATCCACAAGGCTCGCCAGAACTCCCTCGGGCTAGTTGAAGGCCGGTTTCTCTTCCAAATCTTTGCATGTTGATGAGACAATTACTCAGGACGACGTGATTGGATTTAACTTGCTTAAAGACAAAGTTCCTGAAGAGTTTCAAATTGTAGTCTGGCACCCTCTACATATTAAAAGTTACTGATTTGTGTCTGTTCAGAGCTATGAATTTCCATGTCGCTACTCTTTTTTCTTTAGAGAGAAAGTGCTAAATATTTAAAGGCTAAAGTGATCAGGAAATTCATAAATGCTCAATCAAAAATAATTTCATTCCATTCTAAAATTAGAAGTGGAAAAGTCAAGAGAATCGACACAAGTTGTTAAAATGAGCATTCAGGTTGGATCAAGTCTTTCTTTGTTTCGAATTTATTTTATTGATTCTTGATATATCCTAAGTGGAGGTGACTCATATTTTTCCCCCCACCTGGTGATAAAGTCATCCTGGAGGTGGGATGACTTTCCCAGAATTCCTCTCACCACAAAGGATGGTGGGGAAGTGTCTGGTCCTCTAGGTCTCTTCCGGATTGGAATGCAAACTGCCATTCTGGGAATGTCAATTGAGTGGCTGATAATTTCATTCTTTTGCTTGTGGAAGAAGCATTCAGGAAATGTGCCTCAGACCTATTTAGTTTGTTGAAAAACTAAGAATGTCACATATAGGGTTTAGCCACCTACGTGGCACTAGGAACTTAATACAGCATTGTTATTTTTCTATGGAGCCAGAATGTTAAATCTGATCGCTGAATAATTCTTGGATATGTTCCAGAAAGAAGCATCTATATTCGATGCCCAGCATCTCTTTAAAGAAACAACAAAAATAGGATATTTTTCATTTTCTAGAAGGCATAGAATTTTAGCTAGGGGACTTTTTAAAAACAACTATTAATAGATTCTCATGCCCAAGATTTAAAAACATACTAGTAGGGCTTCCCTGGTGGTGCAGTGGTTGAGAATCTGCCTGCTAATGTAGGGGACACAGGTTTGAGCCCTGGTCTGGGAGGATCTCACATGACACGGAGCAACTAGGCCCGTGAGCCACAACTACTGAGCCTGTGTGTCTAGAGCCTGTGCTCTGCAACAAGAGAGGCTGAGATAGTGAGAGGCCCACGCACCGCGATGAAGAGAGGCCCCTGCTTGCCACAACTAGAGAAAGCCCTCGCACAGAAACAGAGACCCAACACAGCAAAAATAACTAAGTTAATTAATAAACTCCTACCCTCAACATCTTCTAAAAAAAAGAAAAACAAAAACAAAAAACATACTACTGTCCTGAACAAATTTAAAAGGCACTGTGCCTGGCCCATCCCTCTGCTGATGGCGTTGGGCTGGGCATTGGCATATATAGATGCATTGGCTTTAAACGTAATGTTCCTCTTCATGCTTTCTTCACTTTGCCATATGTCTTGGTGTTCACTACATGTATGTATGTATCTTTTTCCTTAAGTGTGTGGAATACAATTTACTTAACATTTCTCCCGTTGATGAACATTTAGACTGTTTTCAATCCAATGGCCAAAAACAAAAAAAAACCAAATTCTCATTTGAATATGCAATTCTCTGAAACTAGGTATCTTTATATATGTTTATTAGCCACCTGTATTTCACTGTCTGTGAATCACCTATTTATCCTGCATATGTTTCTATTTCATTGTTTGCATTATTATATTAGGGTTTCATAGGAACTCTTTATGTATTCTGGATACTAATTCTTTGTTTACTAAATACTTTCTTCCTATCTGTCACTTGTCTTCTCCAAATGTTTCAGAACAGTTCTTCTGCACTTTCTTTTAAACATAAAGTTGAGAATTAGCTTGTCAGTTTCAACCAAAAAATAAAGAAACTTACTGGGATGGGAAGAACTAAAATCTTTATAATATTAATATGTCTTTTCAGAAGAATAGTATGCCTCACCAGGTATTCAAAATTTTTTATGCTCTTATTTAAGGTTCAACTGTAGATTTCTGATAGATGGCCTCTAAGGGTTAAGCAAATATTTTCTATCAAGTTAATGAGGATTGTTTACTTAATTAGGAAAGAGTGTTAAATATTTTAAAATATGTTTTACATCCATTGAGAGAATATATGGTTTTCTCCATGTCCACTAAGGGGATAAATTATATCAATAGATTTTCTGATATTGAACCATCCTTACATTCCAGGTATACACCCTAATTTTTCATGATATATAACTTCTTTAATACTCAATTAGAACCTGTGAACAAGTATTTTATTTAGGATTTTCACATATAGATTCATAAGTGAAGTGTATCTGTGAGGGTTTTTTTGTATTGTCTCTACATTTTTAGATAAAGATTATACTAGCTTCCTACAATGAGTTGGGATGCATGTCTCATTCTCCATTTACTGGAAAAATATGCATAAGGTGGAGATTATTCCTTGCAAGTTTGGTAAAGCCCACATGTACCATCTGAGTCTGGGGCTTTTTGTTTTTTGGCAAGAGGGTGTGTTAGTCCATTCAGACTGCTGTAACAAAATGCCACAGACTGGGTGGCTTAAAAACAACAGAAATTTATTTCTTACACCTCTAGAGGCTGAAAGTCTGAGATCAGGGTGCCAGCATGGTCAGGTGAGGACTCTCTTCCAGGTCACAGTCTTCTCAGTGTATCCTCACATGGCAGAAGGGGTGAAAGAGCTCTGTGGATCTCTTTTATAAAGGCACTAACCTCATTTATGAAGCTCCACCTAATGACCTAATCACCTCCCAAAGGCCTGCTTACTAATACCATCATATTGGGCATTAGGATTCCAACATGAATATTGGGAGGGCACAAACATTCAGACATTAGCATGTGGTGCCTTTGAAAGGAAGTTCTCATAATAATCCAAGTAGTCTAGTAGGCCACTTTTTTTATACCTTCTCCTGCTTCCATGATTTAAAGTGAATACTTACTACATGTCAGTAGTGTTTTTTCCCAAATTTGCTTATGACAAGTGTACCTGTTGCAATAATCTTATTTAATTTAGTATTATATAAACCAATGGAAAAAGTACAAAAAAAAAGAGTTTTCATTTTTATGAAGAATAAATTAAAGCTTTAGAAGGACTAGATAGAGATGAATCACTAAGATAAATGGTTCAGATTTAAATGTGCTAATACAACTAGAAATGATGGGTGGAGGCAGAAATACCAAACATCATATCCTGGCTACTCAAAGTGTGGTCCATGGACCAGTAGCAGCAGCGTCACCTGGAAGCCCATTAAAAATGCTGACTCTCAGGCCCATTCCAGACATACTGTCATACTTGGCATTTGAACAAGATCCTGAAGAGATGCACAGATACAGTAAAGAAGCTCTAATGTCAAAGGATTCCACAATCAGATTACATTTACTGTCTTAACATTCTTCCTCTGTATTTTAAAAATTGAAACTGGAAATTGTTGACAGTGAATTACAGGTGTGGTTTATGTAAGAAAGATGATGTCTATTTCCACTCAGCAGACCCATTTTCAAAGAAAAGGCCGTGACCCTACATTAAAAGATTGGTAAATGAATATATGTTTTTATGTTTTCAATTAAAGTAAAATATTTGTGGTTTGACAATTTTTTGTTTTTTTGGTTTTTGGGTTGTTTTTTTTTTTTTTTGCGGTACACGGGCCTCTCACTGTTGTGGCCTCTCCCGTTGTGGAGCACAGGTTCCGGACACGCAGGCTCAGCAGCCATGGCTCACGGGTCCAGCCGCTCCGCGGCATGCAGGATCTTCCCAGACCAGGGCACAAACCTGTGTCCCCTGCATCGGCAGGCAGACTCTCAACCACTGCGCCACCAGGGAAGCCCCAGTTTGACAATTTTTAATGATTCCTCCCATTAGCACATTTTTCTCACTTAGCCAACTGACTACAGGTCTGGACTGTGATGGATAAAAGGGATTCTACTATAATTTATGTTTTCTTAGATTATCATGACTTTCATCTAGGGTCTCAAAAATGTTGGCATAAAGTTTTATTCAATTATAATATTTTTCTTATGGATACTTTTCCACTTCTATTTATATGTATCTTGTTTTTGCTGTTTTGGGGTTTTTTTTGTTTGTTTCGTTTTTGTTTTTACTTGTTCAGAGTGACCAGAGATATATTTAAATTATCTTTTATTTTCAAAGCACTATCTTTCATTGTTTTTTGTTTGACTTTATAATTATTTTTCTGTCTCTCCTATTTTATAATGCCAGGATTGAAACCTAGAAATTTTCCTCTGACAATTGCTTTGTCCATATCCTTCAAGATGTGGTATTTTCACAGACATTCACTTCTAAATCCATAGCTTATAGATTTAATTTTTATTTTCTCTTTATTTAAAGGGTATTTTTAAATCTAAAACGAGAACCATTTTGCCAGTCTTTTGATTTCAAAGCCTAATTTTTTTTTTATTTTTTCTTTTTATCTTTTGCAGCTTGTTCAGATAATGTGGCCTATGTAATTTTTGTATTCTGGAATTTATTGAGATGTTCTTTGTGCTCTACTCTAGCAACAATTTTTGTGAATGTTCCATTTGTGTTTGAAAAGAAGGTATGATCTCTATTGGCATAAAAGCAATGTGTCTGAGTGCGTAGATTTATATACAGAGCTAATCAAGCTTGTTAATTAGACTATTCCAATCTTCTATTTTTCTCTACCATAGCAAACACAGTTTACTGTTCACCCAGCCATTCCACTCCACTTCTATTTGCCCACACACCCTGATTTTTCTTTCGGGGGGTGCGGATAATAATATGCCCAGGCTAGGAGATGAGTCATGAGTAAGTCTAAGCTAGCATTTCTCAACAGAGGCTTTGCTGACATCTTTGCTCCTGCTTTGGATGCTAATGTAAGAACATAAGACCTAGGGCAGCGGCAGACATGTTGTGTCCATCAGGCAACTTTACGCATTACACAAGTTCCTTTGCTCACCACTCCTTGTATAGTGTTCATGTTTCTCTTGTGTTTTTTTTATTTGTTCTGGTGCATGTTTCTTTTTTAAAGAATCCCTCATAGATGGTTTATGGGTGGTCTATTTTCTGAGTCCTTGGTGCCTAACAATGTCTATTGTTTGCCTTCTGTTTCACATTATATTGACCGTGGGCATGAGCTCCCTAAAACCTCCTGTCCTCACAGCATCTTCTCTATTTGTTTTGCTTCAGTTTTCTTTTTCCCTAGGATCTGATACTCTCTGCCCATATATGTCTTTCAGAATTAGTCCAAAGCTCTCCTGCACTCATGGCACTCTTTTGTTTTCCTGTATTATTAAGAATCTCTTCTTTTAAAAATTTCTTTTTTATCATTTTGTGGGAATTGAGACTGAAATGAGGGTAGATGTGTGAACTCAGTCAGTCATCATAATTCAGTGTCAAAATTTTGTCACGGAAAAATCAATAATTCATCCTTTAGAAATTTGTAGGTAAATAATGGTCTCCAAATGATACCACCATTTGGGCTCAGGGATATACTGATGGCAGTTCTGTGTTGTTTTGGGGTTTTTTTCTCCCCCTCAGCTATGTTTTACATTCCTTGTTCTGTGGACTCTCTTCTGGTAACGTCGAAAATGTATGCTTTCTTCTAAGCAGATCCTCAGCCTAAACAAAGGAGAAAAACACAAACACACATCACACCTGAGAATGGGCCAGGCTTGGTGCCCAGAAGCTCTTCAATACAGATTTGCACGGCAGTCCACTGGACAACCTGTCCCAATTCCCAGGCAATATTATCTTCAAGGAAAAATTTGATCTCACAGGTACATTCCAGGCAGCTCTTGTTCAAAGAAGAGACTATTTCTAAAGTAAATTATAGAGCCACCATATAACTCAGGGGAGTGAGACCTGTTTCCTGGCTCTAAGCAGAAAGCCCCAGACTTTAAGGTCAGGGCTTAGAAGCAGCCTCACTAAGCAGGCTAGTGGCTCAGAGCCCGCGTCCCCCCTCCCTGTGTGACTCAGAGCACACTGTGGAGCCTCTCCAGACCTCGTGGCCATAACAGTGAGACGTTGAGGTAGTAGTCTACTTCATGGAGCCACTGTGAGGACTAAATTGCACACACAGCACTCAGAGCTGTGACTGCAATCACTGCCTGTCCTTGTGACCAGCCTCAAATTTCAAGCTAAAGCCTAGAAGCTTCTACCTTCAGCATGTGCCAGGATCAACATGAGCCCTTATGTAAATTTAAGTCTTAAAATGAAGCTGTTTACAGGTACACAAAACACACGTACACACTCCTCAAACTACATAACAGTATGTGTGTGTCCATGTCTTAGGTGTACCTATGCTTATATACAGGCGTTTGTGCTTGTATATGTGCATGTTCATGTCATACATGTATATGTGCTTATATATGTGTTTGTATGTGTGCATAGATGTGTGTACACGTATGCATATGCATGTAAATGTGTATACGGGCATATATGTCTGTGCGTGTTTATGTACATGTGGGGGGAGTGTCTCCTTCCTACAGCCCAATCTATGTCTCATGAAGTTTCTTGCTTTACAATAATCATTATAACTCTTTGTCAAGTGTAGCTATGCTGATGCTCACTCGCAGTGTCCAAAGGGATGTTCCCGCTGTCTTTACAGGGTTTGCATTTGTGGGACTGTTTAGAACGTGCTTATCTCTCAAGAGACTCTGCAACACAATCTTGAAACACTTAAGTCTGACATATGTGTATCATATTTAAATAAAATACAGAGACAACTCCATTATGTGAATGACAGCAGGGGAATGGGAGGCACAGATTAACATTTCTTCTAAAAGAAAAACAGTTATTCCTAAAACATTTATGGATCCGTTTCTTAAATTGCTTTATAATTTATAGAGGAAGTTGTCCTTTAAACGTCTTCCATAATATTAATGTCCTCCTAAAGCCATAATCAACTTTCCATCAATTTCAACAATTTTCCAAGTTGGCATGAGTTAGATACTTTCCCCTGAGCTCTTCTCTCTCCCCAAATTATTACAATTATGATCTAATATTCAGTGCTCTGTGTAGTTGAAGAAGCTGAACATAGAAAGTCAGACAGAAATTTGAGTATTAGCTTTATCGTCTATATAGTGACACAAGCTTTCTCAGCAAAGCAGGCATATTTTAATTGTAAGTGCAACCCAGATCATCATACAAAGCAGGCAGGTGTGTGTGAGATGCTATAGTCTTGTCACTATTTTAATGTAGCTCTCCACCTCCTGTGCATATATATAACAATGCCAGTAGAAGGTACTGTCTTACTCTGGGCTGCTGTAACAAAGCCCCGAAGACTGGGTGCTTATCAACAACAGAAATTTATTTCTCACAGTTCTGGAGGCTGGAAGTCTGAGATCAGGCAGAGAGAAGCAAGCTCTCTCATGACTCTTATAAGGGCAGTAATCCCGTGGGGTGGGGGGAGCACCACCTTCCCGAATGACCTCGGCTAATCCTAATTTTCTCCCAAAGGCTCCACCTCCCAATCATCATTACATTGGGGGGTACAGTTTCAATATGTGAATTTGGGGGACACAACCATTTAGCGCACAACAGGTTCTAGGTGTGTTGTGGTGTCTATGTTGCAAAGAGCAGAGTTCACTCAAGCCACCTCAAGTAGGTTTGGATGTATGACAAGGTTAGTGGGATAGCTTCCAGAAGCAAGCTGCCTAACGTAGCCTGGCAAGGGAGCTGCTGACCCCTCTACAGTAAGAGCCAGAGCACACTGCCCCATCTGGAAGCCCCGACTAAGGCTGCCAGCTCCTGGACATGCTGCACTTGCCATTGTCTGCAGCTACAAGATGGACAACACCCTGCCCATGACCCCAGGGAGCCAGCACCAGATAAGGTGACCTTCACCAAGATTGCCACAGAAAACCGAACTCTTCCCTGCTGGCCAGCAAAAATGACAGCCCACTTCACTTCTGCTTCCAATGCTGTGAGAGAGCCTCTGGACCCCCAGTTGCATGGGCACCTAGGGAATGCAGGTGTTAGCCTCCCAGCCTCTGTCCTCCATGGGAGGATGGAGTGGAGGTCGATGTGGATCCATCCTACTCACCTTAGCTGAATTCTGGAAGCCACACAGAAGTGCTGCCCTCCAGGAGACCACCCACTCCTACGTGGATGCCACTGTAACTTCCAGGAGGGAGTGCTCAGTCGAGAGAATCTAGAATCACGGTGCCCATGCACTAGCCGCTGGTCACATGTGTCTTTGTGCACCTAACTGGGGATGTGCTCCAGGTGTTACAATACATGCTGGACACCAAAGACTTGGTACAAAACAAAGAATGTAAAACATCTAGTTAATAACATTTACATTGATTACGTGTTGAAATGATCATATTTACATGGTAACTGGGGTTAAATAAAATATATTCTTAAAATCAATTTTACATCTGTGGATGAGTGGATGAAGAAAATATAGTATATCTAGACAATGGAATATTAAAGAGAATTAAAGGAAATATCCCATTCCCTTTAAAAGGATGGGAGTTCTGGCACATGTTCCAACTTGGATGTACCTTGAGGACACTATGCTAATGAAACAAGCCAGAAACAAAAGGACAAACACTGTATGATTCCACTTAGATGAGGCACCTGGAGTAGTCAAATTCATAAAGACAGAAGTAGAATAGAGGTTAGTAGTTAAAGAGGGGAAGATGAATGAGGTACAGAGTTTCAGTTGGGAAAGATGAAAAAAAGTTCTTCAGACGGATGGTGGTGTTGGTTGCACAACGGTGTGAATATTTAACAGCACAGAGCTATACACTTAAAAATGACTAAAATGGTTAATTTTGTGGGATTTTTTACCACAACAAAAATAATCAATTTCACCTCTTTTTTTACTTGTATATTTTTTACTAGCATATGTATATATTTAAATTAAATTTTATATATTATTTACATATATATTACGGTTTTATAAATATTCTACTAGAACATTTAAAATTATCTATGTAGCTTGCTTATTTCAACTGGACAGCCTGGGCCATCCAGGCTAAGACATCCAGCACACGGTTCCTTAACCAAATGACCAAGGTTAACATCACCAATAGTAACACATGGTGACATCGTGTACCCCTGACATGCTGCCCAGAGGGCAAGATATCACCTTTCCGTCAAATCATAAGAAAACATCACACAAATTGAAACTGAAGGACATCCTACAAAATAACTGGCCAGTGCTCTTCAAAAGTGTCAGGGCATGAAAGACGAGGAAACACTGAGGAACCGTCGCAGACTGGAGGGAATGAAGGAGAAAGAGCTAAATGCAATGTGGGCAACGAGGAGATCTGAATAGTCTGTAGTTTAGTTCACAGCACTGTGCCATGTTCTTTCTTAATCTTGATCATGGTTATGTAAGATGTTGACATTAGAAGAAACTGGGTAAAGAATATACAGTTACCCTGAACTATTTTTGCTACATTTCTGTAAGTCTAAAATTTTATCAAAAGTTAGTACAAATAAAGTCACCCATGTCAGATGCACTAATGTAAGCTCTCTCCTTAACTGCACAAAGCCTGAATCTTCATTCTCTCCATCCCCTCCTCACACCCCAGGCTTCCTGGGGGCTCCAGCCCAAGGTATTGAACTGAGACTTCTTTTTGTTTGTTTGAGAGAGGTTGTTACTGGATTATGTTCAGTGATGAAAGTAGTGTGTGTTTATTGTAACAAGTCAAAGAAAGAGCATGAATAAGGGAAATGGCAACAAATAATTCATTTCTCCCAACACTTCATTCCCACCCCAGAGGCAACCAAGTAGCAACTGGCTGGCAGCATCTCTGTCTGTCTCCACGCTCATCAAACAGGGGTACACACATTTCTGTGGTTTTCTTTCCTACCTTTACAAAGGAATAAAATCATCTCATAAGTGTTCATCTGAAACTTGCTTTTTTTACTTAACAATTCATCATGGGTTTTTCTTAGATATAGAGATATACAATTGGACCTAATATTTAAAGAGCTACATAATATTCCAACATTCTATATTATGATTGTACTATAGTTTCGTCAGCCATTTTCCTATTGATGGATTCATATCATTTCCAATTTTTTTGCCATGTAAACAGTAACTATAGCCTAATCTGTTGGTACTCTTCTTTTTGAAGAATAGTCTCTGAAAGAAAGGGATGGCTAAGACAAAGGACATAAACATTTTTTCTTTCATTGAGGTAACATTGGTTTATAACGTTATATAAGTTTCATGTGTACCACATTATTATTTCTACTTCTGTAAACTCTACACCGTACACACCACAAAAAATTTATTTTCCATTTATCACCACACAGTTGATCCCCTTTGCCCATTTCACCTACCATCCCACCCCTTCCCCTCTGGTAACCACTTCTCTGTTCTCCTATCTACATGCTTGTCATCTATTTTGTTTGTCGGTTTGTTTGTTTTCTATATTCTACAAATGAGTGAAATCATACAGTGTACATCTTTCTCTCTCTCTCTGACTTATTTCACTTAGCATAATACCCTCAAGGTCCATCCAAGTTGTTGCAAATGCCAAGATTTCATCTTTTTATGGCTTAATAGTATTCCACTATATATATATATATATATATATATATAGTATCTATCAATATCTGTCTATTTTTCTCACACCTTTTTTATCCATTCATTCATTGATGAGCACTTAGGATGTTTTCACATCTTGGGTGTTGTAAATAATGCCGTGATGAACATGGAGTGCATACACATTTTCAGATTAGTGTTTTCATATTTTTTGGATAAACACCCAAAAGTGGGATAGTGGAATCATATGTAGTTCTATTCTTAATTTTTTCAGGAAACTTCATACTCTTTTCCACAGTCATTGCACCAATTTACATTCCCACCAACAGTGCACGAGGGTTCCCTTTTCTCCACATCCTCACCAACACTTGTTATTTCTTGCCTTTTTGATAATAGCCATTCTAACAGGTGTGAGGTGATATCTCAGTGTGGTTTTCATTTTCCTAATAATTAGTGATGTTGAACATCTTTTTCATGTGGTTGTTGTTCATCTGCACATCTTCTTTGGGAAAATGTCTATTCAGCTCCTCTACCTACTTTTTTTCTTTTGCGGTACGCGGGCCTCTCACTGTTGTGGCCTCTCCCATTGCGGAGCACAGGCTCCGGACGCGCAGGCCCAGCGGCCGTGGCTCACGGGCCCAGCCGCTCCGCGGCATGTGGGATCCTCCCGGACTGGGGCACGAACCCGTGTCCCCTCCATCGGCAGGCAGACTCTCAACCACTGCGCCACCAGGGAAGTCCTCTACCTACTTTTTAATCAGTTTGTCTGTTTATTTATTGTTGAGTTGTAGGAGTTTTTATATATTTTAGATATTAGCCCCTTATTGGATATATCATTTGCAAATATACTCTCCCGTTTGATAGGTTGACTTTTTGTTCTGTTGATGGTTTCCTTTGCTGTGAAGAATCTTTTTAATCTGATGTAGTCCCATTTGTTTATTTTTGCTTTTTTTTCCCTTGTCTGAGGACACATATTCTAAAAGATATTGCTAAGATCGATGTCAAAGAGCATAATGCCTATATTTTCTTCTAGAAGCTTTATGATTTCAGGTCTTACATTCAAGCCCTTAATGTAAAATTTGAGTTGATTTTTGTGTACAGTGTGAGATAGTGGTCTATTTTTTTTACATGTAGCTGTCTAGTTTTCCCAACATTTATTGAGACTATCATTTCACCATTGTATATTCGTTGCTTCTTTGTCCATATATGCATGAGTTTATTTCTGGGTTCTCAATTCTGTTCCATTGATCTATGTATCTGTTTTTCTCCCAATACCATGTTGTTTTGAGTACTATGGCTTTGTAATATAGTTTGAAATCAAGGAGTGTGATACCTCCAGGTTTGTTGTTTTTTTCTCAGGATTGCTTTGACTATTCTGGGCCTTTTGTGATTCTGTATAAATTTTAGAATTTTTTGTTCTATTTTTCTGAAAAATGTCTTTGACATTTTGTTAGGGATTGTATCTTGTCTTTATCTGGTTTCTCTCACTGTCTTGTTCTGAGTATGGCCAAGGAGTCTGGAGCTAAGAGTGGTGTTTGTGCTCCAGTTTGTGACTATAGGATTCTAACAGAAACCTTGTTAGAAACGCACAGAAAATGAACTAAAACCAACCCTGAGAATGAGTATCAGAAGGGTATCTCCTCTGATTGAAAAACAAAATGCACAAAGAATGGATATAAAAGATGTGGCATATATATATATATATATATATATATATATATATATATAGTGGAATATTACTCAGCCATTAAAAAAAGAATGAAATAATGCTGCTTGCAGCAACATGGATGGACCTAGAGATGCTCATACTAAGTGAAGTCAGACACAGAAATACAAATACCATATGATATCACTTATAAGTGGAATCTAAAAAAAAAACACAAATGAACTTATTTACAAAACAGAAATAAACTCACAGGCATAGAAAACAAACTTATGGTTACCAAAGGAGATGGTGGGGTGGTAGGTGAGGAGAGATAAATTAGGAATTTGGGATTAACGTATACACACTACTATATTTAAAGTGGGTAAATAACAAGGATCTACTAGCACAGAGAATTATACTCAAAATCTTGTAATAACCTATAATGGAAAAGAATCTGAAAAAGAATATATAAATAATATACACACACACACACACACACACACACACACACACACACACATATATCTGAATCACTGCTGTACACTTGAAACTAACAAAATTTTGTAAATTAACTATACTTCAATTTAAAAATATTGATATGAAAACAAAAAGAAAATATAAAAGAAAGAAAAACAAATGCATAGACTTCAGGACATGGCTTTTAGTGACATTGATTTGGTGGCTCAGATGACCTTTTTGGACTCCTACTTGCTTTTGGATAATTAATTTTATTCCGAAGTGAATCCTGGGTGAGTAAATCATTTACTATTTGCTTAAAGAGTACTGGTTCATTGCCATATCTTTGAAGTTCTAAAATTACTTGTAAAATTCATATTTATTCCTTTTTTCAGAACACCTTTTCCTGGACCCCTCTAACACATTTCCAGTTGCATCTCTTTCTTGCCCTCCATTAATTGTCAGCAGATCCCAGCTATTTTTTTCAAGGGCTAGATTTTTTTTTATATATATGTCTACTTATTTTTTTATTCAAAAATTACCCAGGGCTTCCCTGGTGAAACAGTGGTTGAGAGTCCACCTGCCAATGCAGGGGACACAGGTTCGTGCCCCGGTCTGGGAAGATCACACATGCCGCGGAGTGGCTGGGCCCGTGAGCCATGGCCGCTGAGCCTGCGCGTCCGGAGCCTGTGCTCTGCAACGGGAGAGGCCACAGCAGTGAGAGGCCAGCATACTGCAAAAAAAAAATTACCGAGTGCTGGAAAATCACGTGGGGGTAGGAAGGAAGCATCATTATGTTAACCACAAATTTCAGTTTTCTTTTCTGAATTTTTCTGGATTTTAATTTTTTTAATGAGCATTGATTGTTTATATGATAAAAAAAGTAATAGAAATAATGCTATGGTCATGGCTCCCAGGGTCAGCTTTAATTCTGATTCCTGTATAATGTAAATAATTGGCGTTTGATCATATATCACTCCTCTAAAATGTTCAGATCTTCATTTATTCCAGACTCTAGGGAGCTTTAAGAAATGGAGCAGAGCTTAGTTAACAGTAGGAAAAGTTATACAGCAGGGTTGCCACTCAGAGCAGGAAGCAAGCAAGTACTGTGTTGAGTCCCGCTCTGCTCTGTGTCCACTGAAACACAGACGGAAACTGTGGACCAAAAGTTTTGAGAAGATATGTACATGCTGACATGTGTGAAGGGCAAAGGAGAAGATACATGAAACGTGCTTATGGAAAAATTCAGTACCCTTATTAAGGTAACACACTGAGTCTCTGATCAGGTACACCTGGAAGCTGTCTTAAACGATGCTGAGAAAATGCTCTCACGCTGGAAATCGGCTTTCTTCTGATACCCTAGGTCTGGAGCTGAGCTAATGATCATGGTCTCCATTCCTGGCATTACACAGGTCAATTATTTACCTGTTGACTCTCAATTCTTTCCATCCTCTTGTGCTGGCCTCTGTAGCTAAAGGGATGGAAGTCTGCAGACCACCTGCCCTGGACACCTGCCAGCTGGCTTCCTGATGAACCATTGGTGGGAGATCAAAAGGAAAGGGGAAACAAAAGGCCCTTTTGTTCTGCTCCTGGCAAAACCTTTATATGGGTTGAATAGTGTCCCCCTCAAAATTAAAGTCCACCCAGAACCTGTGAATATGACCTTATTTGGAAATAGGGTCTTCAGATATAATCAAGTTAAGATGAGGTCATGCTCAACTAGGGTGGGTCGTAAATCCACTATGACTGGTGCCCTTATATGAAGAGGGAAATTTGG
This sequence comes from Lipotes vexillifer, assembly GCF_000442215.2. NCBI lineage: Eukaryota > Metazoa > Chordata > Mammalia > Artiodactyla > Lipotidae > Lipotes > Lipotes vexillifer. Next base: position 3,289,827 of record NW_006769482.1, read on the forward strand.
ACATAGAACCACAGAGAGACACCATGTGACTATGGAGACACAGATTGGAGTGATGCCAAGGATTGCTGGCAACAACCACAAGCTGGAAGAGGTAAGGAAGGATCCTTCCCTAGAGCCTTCAGAGGGTGCATGGCCCTGCTGACACCTTGATTTCTGACTTCTGGCCTCCAGAACTGTGGGAGAAGAAATGTCTGAGGTTTTAAGTCACCCTGTTTGTGGTACTTTGTTCTGGCAGCCTCAGTCTCTCACAGCAGCATGGCTCAAAGCAGGACTCCAGCTGTAACTACAGGTGGCTGCACTCAACAGCGCTGGGGAGGTTTCAACAGCAGCTGCTGGACTGTGGGCTCCTGGGCACCTGAGCAATAGCAGTAGATGTTCAGGACAGCCTGTAGCCCATCAGTGACCAGCGCAGCATTGGCGTCTTGGGAACACCCTTCCTTACAGGTGATAACTGAAGTTCAAACAGCTAAGCAAGTAAGCAAGAGCCCCCAGGTAGGTAGAGCAGAAGTGTGATGCAAAGTCCACACTCTCACCACCTTGCCATGCTGCCTCTGAAAGCACCGGATGCAAATGTAGTCTCGCCCACAGTGTAGACCTCCAGCAGTCACTCACATCTCAGAAACCCTTGGTGTAGCTAAAAGGGTAGTACATGCTTGTTATCACTTAGTCAACAATTGATTGCGCATTTATGAAGTGGCAGACATTTTGCTAGATGCTTTGGCCATACAGATGAATCATTTCAGTTTCTGCTTTTGAGATGCTCATGGATGAATTTAGTTAGTAATTACAGGTACTATGCTAGGACCTAGGATCAAACCAAGCAGGTAGGGATCAAATGCTGGTCATCAAGTATATCCCCAGCTCTTACCCTGGAGCACATGCTAGGATGGCATTTCTTGATCCCTCCTGACCACTCCTTGGCGATGGCAGCATTGAAACAGTAGCTGTCCCATCAGCCTAAGTGACCAAGTAACTGGTCACAATGAACAAAGTTCCCCTTTAACCTATGGTAGACATGCACCATGAGCCATCTGAAGTGGCTAAGACTTTGGGGTTACTTGTCACCGTAGCATAACCAGCGTATTTGACTGGCCCAACGAGTGAGATCAGTATCTGCTTTTTAGATGCTCACCGTCTGTGAAGGAAAATGTACTCCTTTATTCAACAGGAGTCAGTAGACATTGCAGTCACTGGCATAGAAGTCTGCTGGAGAAAATGGGATAGCATTGCAGGATCAGTCAGGAAACTTCTAGAGGAAGGTCCCACTCAGTGGAGCTGAGGAAGAGGCAGACACATGAACCACCAACTGCAATACAAGGTGATGGGTGCCAGAACAGAAGGACAGGCAGAGGGCTGTACTGCCACAGATGGAGCGTGACACTGTCCAAGGGGCAAGGAAAAGTCTCCTGGGGACCAGCATTGGAACTGGGTCTCAACAAGCAAGTCATGAAGTTGAGGCAAAGGGGAAAGGACACTGCACTGCATGACACCTTTTAACTGAAATCTCTCCACTGTCTAGCATGGTGCCCATAACGTAGAAAGTGCTCACTAAAGTTTTGCTGGCTGAACGCATGGATGGAGCGTAGGCAAATTTCAGAGAGAAGAGAGACGTGTGTGAAGAGTTGGGGCCAAGAATGTGTGTGGCTGTTCAGGGAAAGAGCGAGCTTCATCTACAGACCTCTCAAACTCAGACCATTCTTTAGTGTGTTCTGGGCACCACCCAGGAGTCAGGACGTGAGGTTATTTCCTCCTTGATCCTCACCCTCCCTCTGATCAGCACGGGCACTCTAGAGAAACAGAGCTAATAGGAGATCTATATCTGCATCTCTTTCTATATCATCTATATCTATATATAGATATATAGAGCCATAAAGAGACATACATATATGTATATATATATGTATATATATATGTACATATATATGTACATATATGTATGTAAAGAGATTTATTTCAAGGAATGGCTGACAAGTCTTCATTCTGTAGGGCAGGCCAGAGGCTGGGAACTCAGGCAGGAGCTGACACTGCAGTCTTGAAACAGAATTTCTTCTTCTTTGGGAAACCTCAGTTTTTACGGCCTTCAGTGGATTGGATGAGGCACACCCACATATCAAGGGCAATCTCCTTAAAGTCAACTGACGCTTGATGCTAACTACATCTCCCCAATACCTCCACAGCAGAACCTAGATTGGTATTTGATTGAACAGATGGTACTATAGCCAAGTTGACACAGGAAACTACCCACACACCGTCCAGACCATTTCTCCTGCTTCCTCCCTAAAATCCCGGCTCCTTGGACAACCACGCCACCCTTTCCCTTGCTGCCCACACGTGACTAATGCCTCCTCGGGTGTTCATAGCAAGACTTCTGCTCCTGGCTCTCTACCCTCCTCTCCATGCCTGCTCTTGCCATTATCCTCAGATAGGCCACAGTGGTGCTGGTTGAGTCACCCAGGTGCCAGTTGAATCAGCTGTCCAGTCCATAGTCACCTGTTTCCAGGCTCCTTCTCCCACCACAGAGGAGACCATAGAATCAGACTAAACTTTTTGTTCCTGGATGCTTCCCATGAGCTATGTATCAGTGCACATATACAAGCCACAGGTGGTGAGCTGATATCCTAGGATCTCTAACTTGATCAGCCTCAAAAGCCTAACTGCTCATACTTCAGAAGCCAAACCAACAATAAATAGGGTCCCAATACAATGACTACACTCCTGAACCACCTAAACCCTAAAAGAGGAACTCTTGGGATATGCCTGAGCTTATACTACTATGAAATGAAATCCTAACAAAATAATTATCTTTGGAGAACTTAGTTTGGGTATTTGCCTCTGGGGTGAGACTCACCAAGCTAAACCCTGAATCCACCACAGGATAAATATTTTCGGCAAAAAATTTAGAGTTGATTTTTCAGGCGCTTGCACATTTGGAGGGCTGGGACACAAATCAGTAGGTAAGTTATTCTCTCATTTTATAGGAGCCAAAATATCCAGGATTAATATACACAGCTGTATACAGCTGGATCTAGATCTACTTATATCCAGTCATCCATCCACCCATCATCCATCCATCCATCCATCTATGCACAAACATGTCCTTTGGCTCCAGTGCTGTCTTACTTGCTTGCCAATAAAAATAAGGTGTTCATATTTTACCTTGTTGACACACCACATAAAACTTATCTTCTACTCAGCAATACAAATAAAACCCCACACTTGCCCCAAGGCTTGAGGCAGTCCCCACCCCTCAAACTCAGAATTGTTAGAGGTATCTGAAGGCCTTTCTGTCACTCTTCCCGGTCCAGACTTGTTTGGCCCAACTCAGAGGAAGACTGGGGCCCTAAATCACCTCCAGAAGATGCCAGCTGCTCATCTCTCCCCACTCCAGAGGCTTTGGCAGCACCTTGCTGCTGTCATAGAGCCAGCCCTGCTTTTCAAAATATATGGAAAGGCAGGTTCTTGAGTCACGTATCTCCCCAGACCACAGCCAAGTGCAAAGTAGTGTTTCAATTCTGCTGCAAGTTCTGCTGCTGTAGACCATGCATGTGCTGGGTACTGGGCACACAGTATAGGCCCCCTGACAGTTTCCAGTGTATGGAACCAAATGTCTAGTATGTTCTGAGAAGTAAACGCTTTGGGGGTCAACGTGACAGCGCCCAGTTAGGAGCGTGACTGAAGACAGGCACTCCCAGCAGAGAGAACAGTGCAGGCAAAGACCTGGCGGAAATAGCGACAGCACGATTTCAGGCCGGTGGGAGAGGCCAAGCATGGCAGGCCCGGTGTGAGGGACAGAAAGGCGAGGTTGTCAGCAGGCCAGGCCAGGCCAGCCTAACACATTAGGACCCTGAGGCCTCTGAAGTTTTCCAGTCCTAGGAGCAGCAGGCTTTCTTCTGCATTTTATTTTTCCCCCAACATTTTATTGTTATATAATTTCAAATATACAGAAAAGTTGAAAAATAGTACCCAAAGACTATGTGAGCGTAGATTCAACAACTGCTTACATTTTCCTGCATCTATTTTTGTGGGCATTGGGGGTGTGGGGGGTGGTATCTGTTTGTTTGTTTACTGAGTCATTTGCAAGTAAGCAGCAGACATCAGGGCCATTTACCTCTTTTTTAAAATCTATTTTATTAAAGTATAGTTGATTTACAATGTTGTGTTAATTTCTGCTGTACAGCAAAGTGATTCATTATACATATATATGCATTCTTTTTCATATTCTTATCCATTATGGTTTATCACAGGATGTTGAATATAGTTCCCTGTGCTATACAATAGGACTTTGTTGTTTATCCATTCTGCATGTAATAGTTTGCATCTGCTAATCCCAAACTCCCAGTCCATCCCTTCCTCACCCCCACCTCCCAACCTTGGCAGCCATAAGTCTGTTCTTTTTACATGACCATTTACTTTAAACGCCCAGCACGTGTCACAGAAAAATAAGGAGCTTCTCCCACCTTAGCACTCCCCACTAACATTATGCTGCCCAGTCCATGTTCAAACTTCCCCAGCTGTCTTCAGAACGTGCTTTAGAGTTAAGGAGATGTGTTTCCAGGATGCCATCTAAGTTCACCCGCTGCCTTTGGAGGTCGGTACTCCCTCACAATCTAGAACCACACTCTTGTCCTAATACACTGACTTCCTAAAGAGTCCAGGTCACTGGAACATAGAAGGATGCACCACATTCCGTCCCACATTCTAGATATTTCTCATCATTTTCCCGTGGTGCCATTCGGTTTGTTTCTTTATTCCTTGTATTTCTTATAAACTGAAAGTTAATCTGGAGCCTTCATGAGATTCAAGTTAAACATTTTTGTCCAGACCACTTCATAGACGACACCAGAGCCTTTGTGTCACTTCATTCCAGAGGCACACATTTCTGGTGCCACTCAGTGATGCTAACTTGATCAGATGGACAAAGAGAGGCCCCAAGACCCCTGTGCAGTAGAGGAGCATGCCCTTGTAAGTTACAACAGTCATGGTTGTGATTCTTTGGCACTGAGTGACCATCTGATCCACAATGTCACTTTCAAAAATGGTACAAGCACCCAATGACAACCCAGATTTGCCTTGAGGACGAGAATTCTGCAGCATGGCTGGAGGATGAGATGGGAGGAAAGGAAGCCAGTGTGGCAGCCCAGCATCCTCCACCAGAGATATGATGTTGGTCCAGTCTGGGGTGGGGCTGGGCAGAGAGAAAGGATGCATTCCATGAGGGACACCAAAGAGGTGAAAGAATGAGTTCTGGTGAGGGTCCAGTGGAGATGGAGAGATCTAGGTTTGGGTGCGAGCAGCTTGATGGATATTGTGGACTTCTTGCCAAGTGGGAGAAGGCAGGAGGGGAAACAGGATGGCCAGAAAGAGGTGGCGCTCGGATGCAGACCCCTTTGGGGCATCCAAGAGACATGCATGAGGCTGCTGGACGCATGGGGCTGGCCTCCCGAGAAAGGCGGGACTGGGGGACTCTGGGGAATCAGCTCACTGGCCAGGATCAGCAGGCCAAGAGCAGAGCTAGAAAGGGGAAGACAGCCCAGGAAGAAGCCTTGAGCACAACATGGAAGGAGAGAGTCAGAAGTCCAACCTTGCCCATTCTAGGAACTAGGGGGAGAGCACCCGAGAGAGAGAAGATACCAGAGAAAATGAGAGAAGAAAGCATCTCAAGGTACACAAAGCTGTAAGATTATCTCGTTTAGAAACAGATATTTTTATTTTTGGGGGGGGGGGGACGCTGGCTTCTCACTGCTGTGGCCTCTCCCGCTGCGGAGCACAGGCTCCGGACGCCCAGGCTCAGCGGCCATGGCTCACGGGCCCAGCCGCTCCACAGCATGTGGGATCTTCCCGGACCGGAGCACGAACCCGTGTCCCCTGCATCGGCAGGCGGACTCTCAACCACTGCGCCACCAGGGAAGCCCTAGAAACAGATATTTTGATACAATATGATAGAGATGATGATTGATGGAGAAAGCAGAAAATGTTAAGACAAAAAACTTACCATTAGGCAGTCTATTGTTTTTAATTTACTTCATTTGTCCCCAGTTTTATTGAGATATAATTGACATACATCACTGTAGAAGTTTAAGATGAACAACATAATGTTTTGGCTTACATATATTGTGAAATGATTACTATAATAAGTTTATTTAGTATCCATCACCTCATAAAGGTATAAGAAAAAGAAAACAAAAAGGAAAAAAATGTTTCGTCCTTGTGATAAGAACTCTCAGGATCTACTGTCTTAACTACTTTCCTACATATCACACAGCAGTGTTAGCTCTATTCATTATGTTGTGCATTACATCCCTAGTGCTTATCTTATAACTAGAAGTTTGTACCTTTTCACCACCTTTCTTCAGTTCTCTCTCCCCCTACCCTCTGCTTCTGGTAACCACAGATCTGATTTCTTTTTCTGAGTTTGGGGTTTTGGGGCTTTTTACTTTTAGATTTCACATATAAGTGAGATCTTACAGTATTTGTCTTTCTCTGTCTGACTTATTTCACTTAGCATAATGTTTTCAAGGTCCATCCATGTTGTTGCATATGGCAAGATTTCTTTTTTTATGGCTGTTTAATATTCCATTGTATGTATATATATATATATATATATACCACAACTTCTCTATCCATTCATCCACTGATGGACATTTAGATTGTTTCCATGTCTTGGCTATTGTAAATAATGCTGCTGTGAACATGAGGGTGCATATATCTTCTTAAGTTAGTGTTTTTGTTTCCTTTGGATATATTCCCAGAAGTGGAATTTCTGGATCATATAGCAGTTCTATTTTTAATTTTCTGATAAAAAATATAAAAATAAAAATAATTAAAATTTTTATTTTTAATTTTTTTAAATTTTCATACTCTTTTCCACAGTCTCTGCACCGATTTACAATCCCACCAACAGTGCACAAGGGTTCCCTTTTCTCCACATTCTCACCAGCATTTGTTATATCTTGTCTTTCTAATCATGGCCATTCTAACAAACAAGAGGTGTTATCTCATTGTGGTTTTGATTTGCATTTCTGTAATGACTAGTGAAAATGTCTATTCAGCTCATAGTCCATTTTTTTAAAAGTCAATCACAGTCCACAAATTAATTTCATGGCCCATTAGTGGATCCCAATCCACATTTTGAAAAACACCGCTGTGATAAGTCCCCAGACCATCAGTAAACTCTGTCTCCATCCTGAAGCTCTCCCATGAACACCACCCTCCCACTTGGGTAAATCTGAAGAAACGTGTGAGTCCTCTGGCTGGGTCAGGTGGGCACAGGGAGGAAAGATGCAGAAAATGAGAGACCATAAGAGGGTGTGCCCACAGGGTTGGGAGGACGATCCGGGAAAGGGGGTGTGTCCAGGCTGATCCCTAGGTCTCGGGACCCCTTCGTGCTGTTGTTTCACCTGAGATCACCAGTCATCCTATATCACATTCACCAGTGTTCCCCAAGTATGGCAAGCCCCTTCTCCCAGTCACCCTGAGAGCCTGTTCTCACTCCAAGTCCTGGACAGCAGGGACCTTCCTGTACACTAGAGCTCGACTCCCTTCTCTACCTCCACCTGGCTCAGCCATCTGCCCAAACCTCCTTATATAAAAAGCAAAACAGGAGTTCATGTACTCCCTAACCCCAGGCAAATGGGCCTTCTTACCATATTTTTTAGCTACAAGGAAGGTATAATGGCTCCTTTGCAAGACAAAGGTGATCCTCTGCCTTTCTGGTTGGTTGGTTGTTTGGTTTTTAAAAAGGCTTGCTGTTGATCTATAAAGAAGTTTTTGGGGAAATTAAGAACAGCATGGAATTTAGATGCTGGCCTGATCTTTAATGCATCACAGACACGCACGCACACACACACACACACACACACACACACACACACACACTGCATGGAAATGACAGCCAGCAACTTGGGAACCACTTGAGAAACTCTTATGTGAGGCACAAAGTGCTCACCAGGCAAGAGATGAATCATTAAGCATCAGAAATGATCACTTAAGATTTTCAGTTATACTTTCTTGCATTCCATGAAGGTAAATGTGTTCTAATAAGTTCATGCGTGAAGGTACTCATGGGGCATCCAGGATATGTTTCAGTAAAATACCTAGGATCTGCTTTTCCTTTTTTTTCCTTCTCTTTCTCTCTCTCTCTCTCTTCCTTTGTGCTAGTGTTCTTTCAGGAAGGAGCATTTGATCCAACTAGGAGAACTAGGGAGGACTTCCTGGAGGAAGGGGCATTCAGGCTGGGATTTGGAGAATCATCTGCAAATGTGGGAAGTGACTAGAGGCTTGGACTAAACTTGAGAAAGCAGAAGGGTCCAGGCTCCTTGGGGAATACTGAAGAGTCCAGGGCAGCATCAGCATGCACTGGAAGGGTGGGAAGGCAAGTAAAGTGGGGATACAGAGGGCCTGGAGCACCAACCTCAGACGGAGCCTATGTTCAGGTGGTAAGGAACAGTTAGGGATTTATCCAAAAGGGAGCAGCATGATCCAGTATGTTAGAAAACCAAGCACATAGATGGCACTGCAGTGGGGGTGGGACAGCTGGAGGCTAGTCAGGTGAGACTTGTGAAACAGTGCAGGCAAGAGTCAGGGGGCTTCCCCACGAGCCTAGAGATGTTTAGCCCTCTAAGAGCTGCTCCTTGGACACCTTATTATCCACATGCTAGCCTGGGGCACTGAGTAACAGAGGTGAATCAGGAGGAGGCAGAACACAAGCGAGGTCCATCTGGACCCCAACAAAATACGATTGTCAGGGCGGCCCAGAGGGCTGCAATCTCTGAGCGTAACTGTCACCTAGGGTTTCTATTTCCTGTATCCAAATACAAAAGTAATCAGCTAGAGGAAGGGGCAGAGATGACAGCATTCTCACCATGAAACTGAGTGATCTAAGGTTCTTCCACTTGGTAGTGTAGCACTTAACAGTCATCAAGCCCTGGAGTTTTCATTCTAGTAACTCACAGTAAGCAACACACGCCACAGGCTTAGAGAATGGTCATTCAACAGGTGAATTCTGTTCCTTGGTTTAAATATGAGGATTGCACATACCAATGTTTCTTTACAATCTGTCACCAAGGGGGACCCTTGCATCTCCTTGCCCCTGCGGAAGTGTGCCCCCAGGGATGCCCAGGGACCCTGCCCCCTACCCCCTGCATAACCCCCCCCCCATGAAAGCGGGCTGTGCCAGAGCCCAGCCCAGTCCAAAGAAGGCTCATCGGTGTCTTCTTTCATGTTCTCAGGAGTCCTGGGTGACAGTGTAAGAGAGGAGGCAGCAAACTATGGCCCCTGCTAAGACTGCCCCCCTACCTGTTTTTGTAAATAAAGTTTTATTGTAACAAAGTCATGCCCATGCATTTATGCATTGTCTTTAGCTGCTTCTGCTACAGAGTACTGATGACAGAGGCCATGTGGCCACAAGACCTAAAATATTTACTATCTGGCCCTTTACAGAAAATTTGCCAAATCTTGATTTAAGAAGTCCACCTGGGACTTCCCCGGTGGCGCAGTGGTTAAGAATCTACCTGCCAATGCAGGGGACACTGGTTCAATCCCTGGTCCAGGAAGATCCCACATGCCACGCAGCAACTAAGCCCGTGGACCACAACTACTGAAGTCCACATGCCTAGAGCCCATGTTCCGCAACAAGAGAAGCCACCACAATAAGAAGCCCACACGCCGCAACGAAGAGTAGCCCCCGCTCGCTGCAACTAGAGAAAGCCCATGTGCAGCAATGAAGACCCAATGCAGCCAAAAACAAATTTTTTTTTAAAGTCCACTTACCCACTGGAGAGACCCCACGGAGGGACCCTGAGGCCACAAGGAGAAAGAGAGGCCCAGCTGTCACATGTCCCTGTCATGTGATTTGCCTGGTGATTTGGCCATGAGCTACCAGCACAGAGGTCCCAAGGGAGGTGGCAGGAGGACTTGCGGCTGGCCCTGGCCAACTCTCGGGGCTAGTTTAATAGAATGGTGGATTTAAGACATCGAGTTTGGGGTGATTTGTTACACAGCAATAAATAACTGAGATCTGCTCCCCCCTTTCTCCAAAAATTGTTGGTCTGTGACCATGAGGATGGAACAAAAAGACAGAGTACCACCAAGATCAGACATGAAACCACAGCTGAATTAGTTCCTGAAGCTGCCCAATAGCAAAATGTAACTGACTGCAGAGCTTTTCTGGAGAAATAACATCACTCATCATGAAAACAGGTACCAAACCACAGACTTCTGTTTCCTTCACCTTGGACGTCACCTCGACTTTCGGCAGCAGTTTGACCACATTTGAGTTTGTGGGTTTTTGCCTTTGAAGTGAATCTTATCCTTACAAAGGCAATGAACACTGGAATGGTCCCCCAGGACAGGAACTTCTCATCCCTCTAATGCACACTGTCCACACATGTGTTCTTTTAGACACAGAGGCTCCTTGTACTGAATTCTAGTGTCTTTCTAAAGAGGTAAGCCTGTCATTTCAAAATAGCTTGAGCTTTAAAGAGATGAGGCACACTGTGAATCCTGCCATGATTTTTATGATTTGCTCATCGAAAATCCATCCGTTATATTTGTTTTTCAGGGAAAGTGAACATCAAAACTCATTCTGTTTGTCACATTTCCTCAACTGCATCTTGAGAGAAGGCTCAGTGCCCTCTTCCCCCTTCTACTGGATTAATGGCAGGGTCGTGGTGGATGGAAACTCCCCTGTAGAGGCCATAGTCAGTGCGGCTGCCTCCCAGACAAGCAGATGGAGGAGGGAGAGGCAGAAGCCCCCAAAGATGTCTGCAAATGAGTTGCACTGCATGGTGAAAAGGACCCTGTAGGGGTGAGTATGGTTATAGACTTTAAGAGGGATTAGATCAGATAAGAGATTGTCCTGGGTTATCCAAGCAGGCCCAATCTAATCACATGCACCCTTAAAAGCAGAGAATTCTCTCTGGCTGGAGGCAAGAAGAGATATGGCTGAAGGTGGCTTCAGAGAGATGGGAAGCATGGAAGGACTTGGTTTGAAGATGCAGGTGACAACATGAATAAGCTGGCAACAGGCCTTCAGGCACTGAGATAGGTTCCAGCCTGCAGTGGACAAGAAGAAGACATGGGCTGGGCTAGGGGCTCCCAGGAGTACTTTCCCCCAAGCAAGGCTCAGTCAGCTTTATTTTGGGGAAGTGAAGTCTCACTACCCCTTCATCAGGCTGAAGAAAACTTTCACTCTTGGAACATTCTCCTCTCCTTCCAAGGAAATCCAACCTATTCCTGTGACTGCAAGCACCATTGCTTCTGGTTCTCATGAAACAGCCTCGAAGGAATGAGTTAGTTCTTTTAAGAAAAAAAGAGAGTGCCAAACTTCCCTCTTGCTGCTGCACACCCACCCACTGAAGCGTTTGCTGCCCACGCTCACCTGCTCACCAAGGTGTTCCCTCTTCTAGAAGTTTCCATCCTACATTGTGTATAAATGTCTCAGCTTTCAGTCAGCAGGTGGTGGCCACACCATCACTCGAGGGAATCAGCACTTTTCTGTGGCCCAGGGGTGCCGTTGCCGGGACAACCAAGGACTCCAGAGCAACTCAGGTCCCACCTGTGCTTCTCCAACCACACGGAAGTCATCCAGATCCCTCTACACTTCTCAACCTGTTGCCTTTGTCCTCTTCCACTCTCTGGCTGCCCGCACACCCAGCTGTCCCTACCAGCCCCTTCCAGCCCTGCACCAGGGCCTCTATCCTTACGATGCCTCTCCATCCCTCCCTCCTCCCCACCGTAGCCCCAGGAACCAGGCAGAGCAGACAGGAGATGGAGTGAAGGCAGCAAGTGCCCCAGGGAGGCAGGCTCAGTATTTCACCTATCACAGGGGAATCTCCTCTCCGATGCTGAGTGCTCTGCCCCCTTAACCAGCAGGCACGAAGCTTCCCTAACAGCTGTTCCCCAGTCTTGTGTCTGCAAACATTTACCCAGGCCTCGCCCAGTCCTGCACTGAGCTCCAAGTTGTAGGTGCATTATTTCTAATCCTTACAGTGGCCAGGTAAGGGGTTCCTGAGTCTCCTAGTAGGAAACTTAGGCAGGAGGGGACGAGAGGGATGGAGGAAACAGAGTTCGTTATTTGCTGGAGCCACACAGCTGATGGATGCAGTTAACACTGGGTTTTACTGTGGTAAAAAATGCTATTATTTTACTTAAAAGTATGTGCTCATTAAAAAAAAAAGTTAATTCCTGTAATAAAGTACTGATGAGAAAGAACAATTAACCTCCTAAAATTGTAGTACCTCAAAATGCATCCAGTCCAAGAAGGTCTGTTGGGCAGATGCCTGTAGGGCTGTGTGCCAGCCAGCAAACCTTGGCTCCGTATCACCCCCAACGCCAGGGCACCTAGCAGATCAGGCTCCAATCCTCCTGGCTGGCCCACTCTTCCCATGCAGGAGAGCCAGGCAAGGACCACCTGATGCTGCAGCAGCCCAGGGTCCCGGCGGGGAGGGGCGTCCAGTAGGAACCAGGGGAGGAGGGAAGCCTGGATATCAGAAGGGCCTCCAACCTCCCTGGGTGACAAAGTGTTGTCTGTATGAGAGCTGGGAGAGAACAGAGCCTGGGGTCTGCCATTTCTTGGGGGTCTCAGCCAGACAAGCCTTGAAAGACACCAGTTATGTGGAGGCGCCCATGTCTGGCTGCACCATCGCTGCACGCCCAGCAAGGCCCGTCTTCAGGCTGTGGTCATCAAGTCTGCAAGGGCACAAGTGACCCCAGCCCCGGGAACTTACCCCTCATGGTTATCCACAGACTAAAGGGGACAGAGGGGTCCCCTGGCACAAACCCCACAGTCTGAAGCAGAGGGAAGAGAGAAGAGGTGTCGTGACCGGCCCTGACAGCTGAAGCCAGAGCCTCCCCCACCCCATGTCGGGCAAGTCAGCCACATTCCACACTGCGCCTTCCAGAAGTTTCACCCAAAGTGTGGAGAACCCAGAGAAGAGTGGATCTCATACTCTGGTGGGAGGGGAACCTTGTTGGTTGGGTGAGGAAACCAACAGTGGGCTTCAAGCAGTGTGAGTCTTGAGTCAAGAGCAGATTCCTTGATGACACCACCTAGGCCATATAGCATGAGCTCTTAGCTGTGAAATTCAGAGCGAAAAGGGTCAGTGTAGGCTGACGTCTTCATCCTCCACTGCACGTTCACCCCACACGGGGACCCTAAAATTCTCCATGCCCAGTCCTGGCCCCGTACCATCATGTCAGAAGCTCTGCAGCAGGGACCAGTTTCATAATTTTAAAACGTCCCCTGGTGATTTTAAGATGCACTGAAGCTGAAGAACAACTTAAGAGTGATGAGTTTCAAATGCTACATGCCTATGCCTCCCTCCGGATCTTGTTAAATGCATATTCTGAACCCGGGGCCTAGGGGCCACTGAGCTTCTGCATTTCTAATCAGCACCCCAGGCATAGCTGCTGCTGCTGGTCTGTGGACCACACTTTAAGTAGCAGGAAAACAGAACCATAATTCTCAGTCTTGTCTTTTTTTTTTTTTCACTCCATGCCTCCCACTGATTAACATAAAAATCTCATGTCTTCCTTTAATAAGATTTAAAACTAGCACAGGATATAAGTGTTACACCCAAGCCAAATCTCAGTACGTGAGGATAAAGCCCTGCTATGTTTGCACATCACACCTCTGTGGCCCGCCAGGGGAGGTCCCCTCACACCCAGGATCTGGGGAAACAGCCTGGTGCAAAAACAACACGGAGGCTCCAGCAGCTGGGTGGCCCAAAGCCCACGTACCCTTGTGGGGCCTTGGTCCTCCCTCACCAAACAAGAGAGCAGCCAGGTGACCTTGAAGGGCCTTTCCAATGTGACTGGGACTTTTGATCTTAAATCATCTTTTAATATTTTCCATCAATGGCCAAAGGACCTTTGGCCTCCTCTGTGACTTCCAGGAAAGAGGCAGGCCTCCAGGGGTACTTTGTACCAGGGGCACCATGCCAGAGAACTTTCCTGACAAGAACAGGATCAGGTAGAGTGGGGTCAGAGACCATGTCATAAAGACCAGAAGTATCAACGGCCCAGACCAGGGTCGGAAACTCTACTGTTAAGCGCCAGATGGTAAATATTTCAGGCTTTGCCAGCCTTAAGCTTTTCGTGAAAGAGGCAAGGGGGGGGGGCTTCCCTGATGGTGCAGTGGTGAAGAATCTGCCTGCCGATGCAGGAGACACGGGTTCAAGCCCTGGTCCGGGAAGATCCCACATGCCGCGGAGCAACTAAGCCCGTGGGTCACAACTACTGAGCCTGTGCTCTAGAGCCCAAGAGCCACAGCTACTGAGCCCACGTGCCACAACTACTGAAGCCCATGTGCCTAGAGCCCATGCTCTGCAACAAAAGAAGCCACCCCAACGAAGAGTAGCCCAGGCTCCCAGGCTTGCCACAACTAGAGAAAAGCCCACATGCAGAAACGAAGACCCAATGCAGCCAAAAATAAATAAATTTATTAAAAAAGAAAGAAAGAAAGAAAGAAGCACAGGAAGAGCCATAGACAATGTGTAACAAATGGGTCTGGCCGTGTCCTAATAAAACTTTATTCAAAAAAACAGCAGTGGGCAGGATTTGGCCCACAAGCTGTAGTTTGCCAACCCCTGGCCCAGAGCAGTGCTTCCCAAACTTTCATGGCTGCAGATCGCCCAGGGAGCTTGCTAAAATGAAGATTCTGAGCCAGCAGGTATGTGTGTAGTGCTGTCCAGTAGAAATACCATGTGAGTCACATGTGTAATGTAAATTTTCCTGGTGACAATATTTTTTTAAGTCAAAAGAAAAAGGTGAAATTCATATTAACAGGATATTTTATTTACCCTAACATGCCCCAAGTATTATTTTCCCTTGTGTGGCATGAGCCAAGTGTGGCTGGCTGCTGGGGTCATGGATGGCAGAGTTCAGTGCAAGGCCTGAGAATCTGCATTTACAACAAGCTCCCAGGTAATGTTTTTGCTGGTTCCTAAGAGCACCGTCTTCTACCTGGGCAGCCTTGACACAATTTTCTGCAGAAGATTTGGCAAACTGTGTACCTATTCTAAAATGCTTGAAGTCATATCTTAAGGAATATCCAGCTCCAAGTTTATTGATACTATAATTGTATGTTATTATCAAGTAGTGTTTCTCAAATGCTCTCACCTGTTGGTTTTACATAAAGGCCAGTTAAACAGAGGCCCTGGCTCCTCTGCATCCTACAGAGGAGAAGCTGTGCATTGATAGAGAATGCAGGAGACAAAGATTATGATCATCTGTGTGGCAGACTCTATACCAGGCCCTTTACATCATGTATTTGTCAGGATTCTCCAGAGAAAGAGAACCCACAGGAGACAGGTAGATAGATAGATAGATAGATAGATAGATAGATAGATAGATAGATGATTGATAGATAGATATAGATAGATAGATAGATAGAGGTATGATTTATTATGAGGGATTGGCTCACGTGATTATGAAGGCTGAGAAGTCCCCCATTCTGCTGTCTGCATGCTGGAGACCCAGGAAAGCTGGTGGTGTTCTTCTGAGAACCCGAGGGCTAGCGGTGTAAGCTCCAGGGTGAAGGCAGGAGATTGATGTCACAGCTCAAGCAGGCAGGCAGAGAGAGGGCCAAATTCTCCCTTCCTCCACTTTTTGTTCTAGCCAGGCCTTCAACTGATTAGATGAGGCCCACCACACTGGGGAAGGCAATCTGCTTTACTCAGTCTACCAATTCAAATGCTAATCTCATCTGGAAAGCACCCCATAGACACACCCAGAATCATATTTACCAAATATCTGGGCACCTGTTGACCCAGTGAAGTTGACACATAAAATTAGCCACCACACATGGTTATCTCATTGAGGTTCACAGCTCTGTGAGGGAGCTCCATTATGAATATCATGGAGGAGAAAACTGATGTTCAAGTTTAAGAAGCTGCAGCTGACAACAGGCAAAGCTATGCCTGGGATCTGTTTCCATTCCGGGGTCATACCCAAGGGGTGGGGTTCACATGCAATTTTTAGGTGTGAACACACAGAGGTTGTTGTTTCAACAATTTTAATAATGTATCTCCAGCTTGGCTATCTCCATCATATCAAACTTAAGATATCTCACAGATAGCATAGGAAAAGCTGAGGTTTATTTCAAGAGTTTGTTTAAAAGTTATTTTTCAAAAAAAAGGTTAAGTGATGTAACCCTGTGGCAAAGTGTGCAAAAATGACACTCAGAAAAAAGACAGAAAGAGCCAATAGAGGCTGGTGTCCCCAAACAACCAGTGAATGTTCCTTGGTCATTTCAGCCTTTTAGAGCCTTGCTCTAAAGACTGTAGTCAGTCCCCCCAGATTCACGTGTCACTGTCTGCCCAGAGCCCTCCCTGATCTTCACTTTGGCATTTCAAATTTGCCCATCCCAGAGGAAATTCTAGGAGCCTCTGTTCTCCCGTCTTGAGGAACGATCGCCCACACCATAACCCTAACCCAGTTTCTCAAACCAGAAGCCAATGGCCTTCCTGGACCTCACCTTCCTCCCTGCACCCCCGCCTCCAAGTCTCTTCCTGCTGCCTCCAACAGGAAGCCCCCTCCACGGGCCCTCCTCACCCCAGCCACCCTACCACTCCTGTCCTCATCCAGGTTCCCAGAGAATTCCTTCTGGGCGGAGCTCAGTCATATACTGCCTGCCCATTACACCCGGGGTAAGGGTGTGTCCTGCGCCCTGCCTCCCTCCCTGATGGCATCTAGCCCCACCCCCACTGGGGTCACCCGACTTCCAGGTCACTCCCTGGCATTGCCCTTGCACATTTGTCACCTGCGTGCTCGCCAGTGAACCCCAATTAATGTGCTGTCTTGCCTCCCTCAGGGAAGCTCCCCCTCCCCCAGCTGAGCTTTGCACCACCCTTCCCCCCATCACTGTTTTGCTGCTGCCCTTTAAGCCCTCTCAGAGTCTGTAATCACCCTAATTACAGACTTAATTATTAACGTATGTCCTCCCTTTGTGTCTCCCACCAGAATGTTAGTGTCAGGGGTGCAGACCACGTGGCATCTCACTGTCCACCCAGCCCAGCCTGGAGAGGCGCGAGTGCTCAACGAATATTTGGGGACAAATTCAGGTATCCAGAGTAGGAGTGAACAGAGACCCAAAGCCTGAAGCAACAGTGAAGGGTGGATCCATCCCTTCCCAACTGACTCATAAAGGCAGTTATTCTGCTTTGAAAAGCTAGAAAACCATTTGGCAAGGTTTTATCCATAGGGATTTTGACACAAAGAAAAATATCTGACAGTCTCTGGCAGTAGCCAGAGTTCTGCTCGAGGCAAGAGGCCTGAGAAATAGTGAGTATTTCTATTCTGCCCACCCAGTGAATAACCTGTGACTTCCCAGGTTCCCTGTGCCTCGGATCTAGAACACCCCTGTCCCCAGCACACACCTTCCTGAGGAGGCCTGTCCCCCAGCGCCTGGCCATGCTTGGCCCATTCTCCTCTCACCGGATTCCTCCCAAACTCAGCCCAGGCCTTACACTACACTGTGTCTGCAGGACCCCAGGGCACATCCTCATACGTGAGCCTTTTGCATCCTGCCCTCCCTGGACATGCCCCCTCTGCCCGCTTAAAGCCACTGTTTAGGGCTCTGCTACATCCCCCTACAAGGTCAGGAGCAGGGCTACCCGAGGTTCGCCAGGTTCCTCAGCAGGTCCTGAGATGAGGGTGCATGTAATGAGGCAGGGCTCCCAGGAGAGACTATGACGGGAAGGCAGAGCATAGCATAGACAAAGAACCAAGCTGGGGGAAATTAGGCCAGTCCCCAGGGAATGGGGGAGTTTTCAGTCTGGCCCTTGGAGACCCAGAGTAGAAGTGGCACCCCACAAGCCAAGGGCATGGGCCAGGGAAGGGTAGAAATGGAGACCGCAACTCCTGGGCCCTTCCAACAAAACATCTCCAGCAGCCCAAGGGCAATTCAAGAACAGCTCAAGGACAACCTCTCCAGGAAGTGCTAGCCGGGAAAGCAAAAGCACACAGAAGCCCAGAGCAAGGAGCAGAAACAGTAATGCAGTCCAAGGGACCCTGACTGGAGTATCCACGGTCAAGAATTTCCCAGGACTCTCAGCACAGCAGTAACTCCATCATCTGGGGACCAGAGGAGTCTGGTCATGGCCTCTGCACTCTGACCCACACTCAGATCCCAGGAGCTGGAGGCTCATCCACCTCCATGAATATCCCTCTGTGAGCACCAATATCTAAGCCTGTGCCATGCCCCTCATTGCATCACCCCTCTGATGTCGATGTCACGCTCCAGAGAACTCAGTTTCTCATCATCAAATATCTTTATCTCAGCCCAGGAATCAAAACCTCCCCTGGCAAAATGCTCCATAGAAAATATCAGATTCTTATACTGATGTCACCCGGGGAGATGACCACGTGAGATGTGGTCAGTGCTCGTGGCTGGGCTGCCCCTGCCTGGCTGTCCTTCTGGACAGGGGCGGAAAGGAAAGCCGCCCTCTCCCAGGGTTTGGGGGATACAGATGCCCCCCAAAACCAGAGGGTGCTGTGCTGGGCTGAACCTCCCCATGCCCTCCGCTCTGCCAGGCAGACTCTCTGTCCCTCCCGTCACCGTTTAACGTTGTTCATTTACTTCTCTGCCCTTGGGGTCTCTTCCTTCCCTATCTTCAGCTGGACTATGGGTCTCAGGTTGCCAAGGGAAGCCCAGGGCAGGAGGACAGCAGGAGTAGCTGGCAGGGGGACAGGCATGGGCCTCCCACCCGCCTCCCAACACCAGCACACCAACAACTCTGCAATCTGTGAACCCCAGAGTTTCGGGCCCAGGCATCTGGGGGCCCCGATTCTCAGGGGCCTGCAATTATTTGGTATTTTAAAAAAATAAAGGAGACGCTCCAAGCCCTCGGATGGATGTCATGCTGTAGTTTCAGGGGAGGAGGTGATGGCGGGCACGTGGGGCCAGGTTCCCACCCTGCAGAGGCACCCAGTGGGCTCCCTGCAGCCTAAGGAGCCTGATGAGGGGTGCGTGCTGGGGACACCGTAACCCTTGAGGGTTGACTGAGGGAATGAACATGTTTATAAGTGAGAAAAGTGGAGGAAAGAGGACAAATGGATGGCTCCCTCTGAATGTGACTCGATGATCTGGAAGCATTTGCCTGTCCCCCACCGACCCAGGATTCGTGGGACCCATGGAGAATGTCACCAGGCACTGGGCTGGTCATCGGGGGCTGCAATGTCCTGCCTGAACAGACTCCTCAAGCTCGGGTGGCTGCTTGAGAGCAAGGCCTACCCCACACACCTCCTCTGTAAGCAGGAATTGGGAAGACACACCCCACCAAAAACACTTGTTTAAAACTTGGGTTTCTTGCCATCCTTAACTGTGCTGGTAAACGGCTCTCTGAGAAAGGAAGGGGGAAAAAACGATTTGATTCCTGGTGTTTGCTGATTTCCTTGGGGTAAATATTGACACTTGGCTCATCTGGAGCTCCCCCGTCTCGGGAGCAGGAGGACGACAGCTCTGTGCATTAGGAAAGATCTCTATCGTGGGCGTTACTGATTCATCCTCACCTCACTCAGGACAACTAGAGTTTCACAAACATTTACTGGATGTTAAAGAATTCTTTGTGGTTGATTTCCTCAAATACAGGAAGCTGACTTTTCTCAGCAGTGAACTTCACTTACCAACCTGCCCAGGGAAATGATCTTGGCAAATGAGAAGTTAATGTCACCCATCACTCTGCACAGCTGGTGGCTTATTCTCTTACTCAGGCAAAAAGAAGGTTTCCTTTACTATCTCTCTCAGTTACTAATTCTCCTTAGATGGTCATTTGGCATCCAAGCTGTGGAGGATTCAGATCAAAGACAACTCCGTGTCTTCGAAACATTATGGTTCTGGGAAGGACACTGGCGTAGTGCTTACTGACTCTCGGCTGAGAACAGAGATTGCCCTGGGTTTCTTGTCTCTTTGTCCCATCAGAAGGATAGCACATGTGCCACCTCTACCTGCTAGAGTCCCTGTGAGATTTTAAACAGCCTAACCTGAGAGAAAGTTAACGTGTTAGCCACGAGGCTCTACACCTCGTACCTATTGATTTTCTACTGTCAGGTGGAAATAGAGGGAAATTCAGAGCTATTTGTTGATGCTGCTGGTGACAAAAATCAAGGAATAAAAATTACAAACTGCTATTAATTGAGCAGTTGCCCTATGTCAGGCACCATGCTATGGGCTTTATATATAACACTACACTTTTAATCTGCATAAACCCCTGCAGACCCCCATTTACAGATGTGGCCACAGAGGCTCTGTGAGGTGACATGTATTAGCTTGGCTTTTGCCTGTGAGGTCCCACAGCCCTTGTTGACAGAGCAGAGGGCCCAGGAGAGCGTTCTTCTCATTTGAGTCCAGTATTCCGTCTGCTCTAGTGTCTATCCCACCTTCTCCCCTCCCCGACTCCAAATCCCCTTTCCTTCGGGATTTCTGGAGGTTATCCCTGGGGCTGCCCCAGCTCAGCAGCAGACCCAGGAGCTGGAGCTCTTTTTTTTTTTTTTTTTAAACATCTTTATTGGAGTATAATTGCTTTACAATGGCATGTTAGTTTCTGCTGTATAACAGAGTGAATCAGCTATACATATACATATATCCCCACATCTCTTCCCTCTTGAATCTCCCTCCCACCCTCCCTTATCCCACCCCTCTAGGTGGTCACAAAGCACCGAGCTGATCTCCCTGTGCTATGTGGCTGCTTCCCACTAGCTATCTATTTTATATTTGGTAGTGTATATATGTCCACGCCACTCTCTCAGTGTCACAGCTTACCCTTCCCACTCCCCATATCCTCTAGTCAATTCTCTAGTAGGTCTGTGTCTTTATTCCCGTCTTGCCCCTAGGTTCTTCATGACCATTTTGTCTTTGTTTTTTTTTTTAGATTCCATATATATGTGTTAGCATACGGTATTTGTCTTTCTCTTTCTGACTTACTTCACTCTGTATGACAGAATCTAGGTCCATCCACCTCACTACACATAACTCAATTTCATTTCTTTTAATGGCTGAGTAATATTCCATTGTATATATGTGCCACATCTTCTTTCTCCATTCATCTGTTGATGGACCTAAGTGTCCATCGACCGGGAGCTGACTCTTGTTTCTTCAGCCCTTCCTCCCCTCCCGCCTTCCTACTGCTTAAGGAGAAATAAATGTGTGATCTGATTCCCTTTCTCTCTTGCCCCTCTTACTCTTCTGCCCGGCCCTGTGTCTTTCTCTACAACAGTGATGACAGGGGCCTCACCAGCCACTTCCTGGAGCTCAGGCTCGCCGTCCAGAGCAGCCTGTGGCCTCAGACCTCTGTTTCTGGAAGCTGTGGTGTTTCCAGGGTGGGATTTTCCCTTCTGATTGAATCACCTCCAAGTCCTTCCTTCCGTCACAGATATCTGGCAGTGCAGATATCTTGGGTGACCCCCCAAACCACGTCAGCCTATAAAAAGGGGAAGAGACTCAGCAAACGGGCCATGCCTGGCAGTGGGCACCAGACTTCCCACAAGTCCTCCTCCCTGCAGCCAGGTCCCCCAAGAGAGGTCCGTCATACAAAGGCCCATCTCCAGCAGCCCTCGTTGTGAGAGGCCTGTGCTGGAGGACAGTCCAGGCTGAGTTCCCACACACCACCTATCATGTGTGGGCACCACAGAAGAGAGAACAGGACACAGACTGCCAGCATTCGGAAGGGAGGGCAGAACCCACGCTCTCAAACCACAGCCCTGTTCTAGGAGCCGAGCAGTATATTTAGCAAAGCAGGATGTTTGTGGGTAAATCAACATTTTGCTGTAAATAAAATTCTGCAAACTAGGGAGTTTAAGCTGAAGATGGCAGAAACTTATTTTACCACATTCTCCTAAAACAAGCTCAATGTGACCCTTGTTTCAGAGATGCCTTTCACGCTGAGGGCTTGGGTGAATTTTGGGTACTGTCAGGGGCTTGAACCAGAGCTTGGAGACCTTGGAGAAGCTTCTCCCTGGGTAGACCAGCAGGCCAACACTGTTCCTCCTCGCATCCGTATGGGGTGCCCCCACTGACCCACCTGGACTCCAGCATCCTGGCTGAAGTCCTTTTGTGACAGGCTGCCACTCCAGGACGTCCATTAATGGAGTTCACAAGTCCTTGGAATCAAGAGCTGCTATAGATGGCTGACCCCAGGCTTTGGGGCTGACCACTGAATGACTGCATTTACTTCAAGCCTTGTTACATACACAACAAATACACATCACATGTAAGGTTCTTCTGTGTGTCTCCCACTGTGCCTTTCCCCCGATTTTGCTAAACTGTATTCTGACTCATTCCATCAGCCAACAAATATGTGTGAGCAGGTGCTGGGTACTGTGCTTGGAGACAGCCCTGAGGGAGACGGCCCACAAGCCGGAGGGGATCCTCAGCGGAGAGACAATTGGGATGACCATGGCATGTGGTCCCATGTGTGAGAAGAAACGTGGCTGCACGTTCTTTGCTGCTCTCACCACTGAGAGGTGGGGTCCAAGTACCCTCCCCTTGAATCTGGACTGGCTTGTATGACTTGTTTGACTAACAGAAATGAGATATATATAACCCATGGACATTCTAGACTAGGCAAGAAAAAGCTTTGAGGCTTCTGCCTGTGTCTCTCAGAACACTTGTCTCAAGACACCCCCTCCTAGAATCCAAGCACCATGTGTGGGGAAGTTCCAGCCATGGAGAGAGGCCAGCTGTGGGTTCTCCAGTCAAAGCCTGGCCTGAATTTCCAGCCGCCAGCCAGCAAGGTGAGGGTACCCTTGTGGGTGGCTGGCTCAGTTGATTCTTTAGGTGGCTGTAGTCCCAGATGACATCTGCTACATCTCCATGGGAGAAGCCAAGTGAAAGCACCCAGCCCAGCCCTTCCCAAAGTCCTGACCCCAGGAATTGGGAGCAAATTAAAATGGTTGTTTTAAGCCACTCAATTAGGAGTGCTTTTGTGCTGCAACAGATGACCAAAGTGCCATGGAAGCGAATATCAGGGGCACATCACTGGGAGGCTGGGAGGGGAAATTCCAGGAGGGCTTCCTGGAAGAAGTAGTATCTCAGGTGGTGAGATGGGAGGGGTTTCTCAGGAAGAGAAAACAGCGCCTGTGAAGGGTCAGACGTGAGAGGGGGTTCCATTTCCCTAGGGATGTTTAGTCTACCGGAGGAGAGAGGAGAGACGTTGAAGATATTAGCAGAGATGAGTTTATACCAGAGATGCTCTGACTCACAGCCCTTGGAATTCCCCACTGGGCTGACCACAGCACACATGTGAAAGAGCTACCCATGCCATCCCCGTGCCCTCTATGAGGACCACTGAAGAAAATATGTGAAGGCCTGGGAGCTGTCACAGTGGGACTGCTTGTCTCTGGCTAGCAGAGACCACAGCTATCAGCAGCAGCAGCTGGTGACATGTCCCACATGCTTTTCTGAGGTGCTCTTCAGATACACACAACTAGGGCTGGGGGACATTGAATTCCCCTGAGAAGGAATTCTCACAGGAGCTGGAACACACAGGTCCCACTCCAGTGGACAGGACGCAGCACACAAGGTACAGGTGCTGCTCGGGTGTCACGACTGAGACTTAGATCCTAAAGAAGGTTCAGAAGCCAAGAGGAAAACTAACTAGAATGAAAAGTCTCTTGTGTAAGAGCCCAGGGATTCAGACCCAGGTGCCAGAGTAGCACCACCATTGGCGGGGGGTCTAGGTTCCAGACTTGGGCAACAAAGGTGATAATTGGGGATTTAGAATCCATAAGAGGGCTTCCCTGGTGGCGCAGTGGTTGAGAGTCTGCTTGCCGATGCATGGGACACGGGTCCGTGCCCCGGCCCAGGAAGATCCCACATGCCGCGGAGCGGCTGGGCCCGTGAGCCATGACTGCTGAGCCTGCGCGTCCGGAGCCCGTGCTCCACAACGCAAGAGGCCCCAACAGTGAGAGGCCTACGTACTGCAAAACAAAACAAACAAAAGAAAGAATCCATAAGCGCCACACTCTGCAACTTCAGGGCAACTGTTTCTCAAATTTTAATAAGCACCACCTCACCTAGGGATCCAAGTGAAGTGTAGATCCTGCATCCGGAGGCCTGAGAAACAGCCCTGGATTCTGAGTTCCTAACAAGTTCTCAGGTGATGTCTGTCCTGCTGCTGGTCCAGAAGCCACACTTTGAGCAGCAAGAATTTAGAAGCACTCTCCCAAGAAGATAGACCATAATTTACCATCACGCTAGCAACAGCTTAAAAAATGGACCTTGTCCACAACCAAAAAAACAAAAAAACAAAAAAAAAGAATCACTTTCATTATTCCATGAAACAGCAATAAAACTGAGAACAAATTTATTTATCAAATGGTTTATTACTGTGATTGCGTTATCATTGCTGTGTATTTGGGTTCTATTACTGCATAACAACTAACCATGAACTTAGCAGCTTCAGACCGCACCCATTTATTATCTCTCAGCCCTGTGGGTTAGAAGTCCAGGCGGGCTGGTGAGCATCTCTGCTTATTGCCTCTTGAGGGCAAGGGCGCAGTCAAGGCTCTTACCTGGGGGCGCTGGGAGGAATCACTGCCAGGCTCGTCCACTCCTTGCAGCTGCAGGACTGAACGCCCTGCTTTCTTGCCGGGTGTCAATAGAACTGCTCTCAGCAGCTAGGACCCATGCCCAGGTCCTTGTCCCCTGTTGTGTCATCTCAAAGCCCCCAACAGGGAACCTCCCTCGTGTCAAATGTCTTCAACTGCCCCCCCCTCCCCAGTGACCAGCCAGAGAAAACTCTCTGCTCTTAAAGGATCTCAGATTAGTTGAGTCCCACCCAGATAATCTATTTTCAGGTAAACTGATGAGTAACTTTAACTATATCTGCAAATTCCCTTTTTCTACGTAAAGGACCATAACCCCAGGAATGACATCAGGAGGCTCAAGTCCTAGAAACATCCTAGAATTCTGCAGCACAAACTGGAAATGGTGCCTCCAGCAAAAACTACCCAACAGTAATGCAAAAGCAAAGGAAAGTGGGCAATGTTTCATCACCTGATCAGAAAAGACCCAGAGAATAATTTCCCACTCAACAAAGAGAAACCAACAAAAGGTAGGTCCTCTTACTTTAGCAATGCAAACCAAAAGCCCAAGGTCAATCTGCATGATCCTTAGAATCTGGCAACTTTCCCTGAGATGCCAACTGAACACTTAAAGAGATGCAGCTTTCATATCCTTTCCTGATTAATTGGTTTGTACCATTCTGAGCAAATCCAATGGAGGAAACCTAATTCAAAAGAAAATAAGTTTTCTTTACAGAAAAAAAATAAATCTCTATTGAAAACTTGTAGGAATTATCCTTGACCTAAAACACTACTCAGTGTAGTTCATTTCTGACAGTTAACAAGGACTTTTTCTTTTTTTATCAAGGTATGAAATTGACATATTAAAGTGAGTGAAATACACTGGTCTAAGGTTCCACCCCTGTGGATCCGTGTATACATAACCATGCCGCCACCACCCAGCTCTTCCAGGGTTCTTGTTCTACGTTTCATTACTCAGTCACCCCCAACCTGAGGCGGGGCTGCTTTTTCAAAACTTGATTGAGGATATGATTTATATCCAATAAACTGCACCCATTTCAAGCTTACAGTCTGAGGAATTTTGACACATACCGTCTCAGAACCATAGCTGCCATCGGATACAGGACATTCTCAGCATCCCCAGAAGAGTCCTCAGGCTTCTCTGAAGCCCCTCCCTTCACCCTTGGCTTCAGGCCACCACTGATCTGAGTTGTGTCACTACAGATTAATTTGCAAATTAAAATCTGTATATGAAAGGAATCATAAAGTATGTACAATCTGGCTTTTCCCACTCAGCAGTAATGAGTTTGAGATTCATTCATGTTGCATCAATAGTTCATTCCTTTCTTTTTTTTTTTTTAACATCTTTTTTAGAGTATAATTGCTTTACAATGGTGTGACAGTTTCTGCTTTATAAAAAAGTGAATCAGTTATACATATACATATGTCCCCATATCTCTTCCCTCTTGCATCTCCCTCCCTTCCACCCTCCCTATCCCACCCCTCTAGGTGGTCACAAAGCACCGAGCTGATCTCCCTGTGCTATGTGGCTGCTTCCCACTAGCTATCTATTTTACATTTGGTAGTGTATATATGTCCATGCCACTCTCTCACTTTTTCCCAGCTTACACTTCCCTCTCCCCATATCCTCAAGTCCATTCTCTAGTAGGTCTGCATCTTTATTCCCGTCTTGCCCCTAGGTTCTTCTGACCATTTTCTTTTCTTTTCTTTTCTTTTTAGATTCCATATATATGTTTTAGCATACGGTATTTGTTTTCCTCTTTCTGACTTGCTTCACTCTGTATGACAGTCTCTGGGTCCATCCACCTCACTACAAATAACTCACTTTTATGGCTGAGTAATATTCCATTGTATATATGTGCCACATCTTCTTTATCCATTCATCTGTTGATGGACACTTAGGTTGCTTCCATGTCCTGGCAATTGTAAATAGAGCTGCGATGAACATTTTGGTACATAACTCTTCCTTTCTATCGCTGAGTAGTTTCCCATTAGATGCATGTACACGCGTACCTTGTTTTACAACTCTTCACTTGATTGCACTTCTCAGACACGTTTCTTACAAATTGAAGATTTGTGGCAACCCTGCATCCAGCAAGTCGATTTGCACCATTTACCCAAAAGTATTTGCTCTCTTCATGTGTCTCTGCATCACATTTTGATAATTCTCGTAATATTTCAAACTTTTTCATTATTACTGTATTTGTTATGGTAACTATGATCAGTGACCTTTGATGTTACTATTATAACTTTTTTGTTTTGTATTTTTAAATTAAGGTATGTACATTGTTTTTTGAGACATAATTCTATTGCATGCTTAATAGACTTCAGTATAGTGTAAACATAATTTTTATATGCACTGGGAAACCAAAAAATTCACATGACTCCCTTTATGGTGATAATTGCTTTATCAATCTGGAATCAAACCCACAGTATCTCCGAGGTGGGTCTGTAATACAGAGTGATCATCCGTTCAGCTGTGGATAGGCTATTGTGAATGAAGCTGCTAGGAACATTCATATACAGGTCTTTGTGAGGACATGTTTTCATTTACATTGGGCAAATATCTAGAAGTGGAAAAACTGGGTCATCTGACAGGTATATTAGGAAACTGTTAGCAATGTTGGCACCACTTTACATTCCTACTAAGACTGTCTTAATTTTAGCCATCTTAATGGGAGTGTAGTGGTATCTCACTGTAGTTTTGTTTGCATTTCCCAGACACTTGATGTTGAACATCTTTTCGTGAGTTTATCAGCCTTTTATATGTCATCTTTGAAGAAGTGCCTGCTCAAATCCTTTTCCCATTTATAATTGTATTGTTTTCCCTTTTACTATTGAGGTTTATATTCTATTTGTAAAATATGTTTACAAGTCATGTATCAGATATAGGCCTTGCTAATATTTTCTCCTATTCTGGGAGTAGCATCTTCATTTTCTTACTGGTGTCTTTCAAAGACCAAAAGTTTTAAATTTTGATAAATCCTGTTTATGATTTTTAACGTTTTATGATTTTTTTGTGTTCTATGTAAAAGTATTTGCTTACTCAAGGTCTCAAAGACTTTCTCCCAGGAGTTTTATGTCTATGATCATTTCAAGTTCATTTCATGTATGGAACAAAGGTAGATGTGGGGGTTTTCCCCCAAAGATATCCAATTGTTAAAAAAACTGTCTTTTCCCTATTTAATTGAGTGGGCATCTTTATTAAAAATCAACTGACCCTCTGTGTGTGGGTCCCTGTTATGTCCAGTTTATGGACTGGTCCATCCTGGCTGCAACACTGCACCACTTGCAACACTGCACCACTTGCTTACAGCAGCTTTGTAGGAAGTTGAAACTCAGGTACTACCTATCTTCCAACTTTAAAAAAATTGCTTTGACCATTCTAGGTCCTCTGTATTTTCAAGCAAATTTTAGAATTAACTTCTCAATTTCTACACAAAACCCTGCTGAAATTTTGATTGGAATCACACTGAAGCTATAGATCAACTGGAGAAGAACTGATATCTTGGCACTACTGAGACTTCCAATCCATGAACATAGTACATCTCTCCATGAATTCAGGTCTTTTTAAAAGTCCCTCTCAGCAGTGTTCTGTAGCTTTCTGTGAACAGGACCTGTGCATCTTTTGTTAAATGCATTTTAAGTATTCTATTTGGTATTATAAATGGAATTTTTTAATAAATATAATTTCCAGTTGCTCACTGCTAATATATACACAGGCAATTAATTTTTTATATTAACCTGTATCCTGCAACTAATGTGAGTGGTTTTGTAGATTCCTTGAGACTTCTATGTAAACAATCATGCCATGTTCAAATAGAGAGCTTTATTTCTTCCCCACCAATTTATGTCTTTCACATCTTCTTGTTTTACTGCCATAGCTAGTTTCTCAGTGCAACACTGACCACAAGTGATGAGAGAGAACGTACTTCCTTATCTTGTTCCTGATCTTAGAAAGTATTCAGTATTTCAACAGTATAGACAGTATTAACTCTAGGTTTTTCAGAGATGCCCTTTATCAGATGAAAGAAGTCCCTTTCTCTGCTTAGTTTGCTGGAGAAAGAAACAATCATAGTAAGAGATTTTACCATTCCTTTCTCAGCAATTTATTAATCAATTAGAAAAAAATATCAGTAGATACAGAGAGGAGCTGAACATCATCATTTGCTTTAACCTAATTTCTATTTATATATCATTAGATAGTCTTTTCAAGTGACATAGCAAATTACACATAATGCAAATCTCAAAAAATTTAAAAGACCTGAATATTTATGGTGCAGTTTCTTTGACTGCAAAGAAATTAAATTAGAAATCAATAACAATAAGATAAACAAGGAAAACTCCAATATTTAGAAAGTAAACTACCTCTCAATCATACATGTTTCAAAAAAAGAAATCAGAAATAATTTAGAAAATATTTCAAACTGAGTGATACTGAAAATACAACATATCAAAATGTATGGCATACAGTTCAAGCAGTGGTTAGAGGAAAATTTACAGCTTTAAATATTTACGTTAGAGGGCTTCCCTGGTGGCACAGTGGTTGAGAGTCCGCCTGCCAATGCAGGGGATACGGGTTCGTGCCCCGGTCTGGGAAGATCCCACGTGCCGCGGAGCGGCTGGGCCCGTGAGCCACGGCCGCTGAGCCTGCGTGTCCGGAGCCTGTGCTCCGCAACGGGAGAGGCCACAACAGTGAGAGGCCCGAGTACCGCAAAAAAAAAAAAAAAAAAAAAAACTTACGTTAGAGAAGAGGAAATGTCCATCTCAAGATGCTAAAGAAAGAAGAGCAAAGTAAACCCAAAGTAAGTGGAAGGAAAGAAGTAATAAAGAGCAGAAATCAACAAAATAGAAAACAAACAATGCCCAGAAATTGTAAAGCTAAATCCTGGTATTTTAAAAACAACAAAATAGATAAACCCTTAACTAGACCAATTAAAAAATCATAACAAGACACAAATCATTAATATCAAGAATGAAAGACTGGTTATCACTTTAGATATTATAATAGATATTCGAAAGATAATGTCAATTTTGTGAACAATTCTGTGCTGATCACTTTGGCAACTGAATGAAACAGGCAAATTCCTTGAAAACTACAACTTATCAAAATTTACACAAGATAAAGGAGAAAATGGGAATAGCCCTATATTTACTCATGAAATTGAGTTTCATCATAAACCTTCCCACCAAGGAAACTCCAGACCCACACAGTTTCATAAGTGAAGCCTGTCAAATATTCAAAGAATTAACATCAACTGTGCACAAACTCTTTCAGGAAATAGAGGGGGAGGGAACACATCCTGACATGTTTTCTGAGACAAGCATGACATCAGCACCAAAACATAACAAAATATTACCCCCCCCAAAAAAATGACCGCTTTTTAAAGCACTAAAGTTAACAAACTAACACTCTCATGAGATCTCAAAATTGAAGTCAGCTCCATTGCAATAGAAATGACTAATTCAAGCCAACGAGAACCAACTTCAACTCCCATCATAATATTAAACTACATTCCATGATGTCTTTCAAGAGCTTGCCATACTTGGTAATAAAACATTGTTTTAAAAGAAAAGAAAAATGAACTCTGGTCAAAGAAACACAGAAAAGCAAATTACTGGTTTAGCAGAAACCCCAATATAGTAACTAGAACCCTGGAAAAACTATGTGTGTTGGAAAGGGATTTGTAGAAGAATGATATAGAAAAATCCAGGAGGAAAATGGGCTTATGCTCCTTGTAACTGGCATGTGCTGCAGAACCTTATAAATGTGTAAACGTGAATTCTTTGAAGAAAGCATTGTAGTTTCTATTTTGACAGATGTTCTTGTGGTTTCCACTATGTAGCTAAGTGACCTTCCTGCTCAGAAGATCTGTGATAATGAGAAATGAGAACTTCTTTAACTAGTTATTAAGAGCCAGCATGTTACCTAGAGGATAAAACTCAGTTCAACAAGTGACTGACCAACTGAATATCCTCAGGGAGCACAAGATACCCAGGAGTCAACATGGCCAAGCATCCCTCCACAGAATAATTTCATTAGGAGTCCCCAGAGAGGGAGACACACAACAGCTATAGGAAATCAATGGTATAACCACATTTCCCGACTGAAAATTCAGGGTCTATGGTCTGACAAAAGACTTTGTGGCTGACAGCTTGACAGCACCATTGGTTTATAAGAACAATAGAAAGCTTGTTCACGAACACGCACAGAGAATCTGGGGTGTGGGGCTGCCAGCGCCACCCCAGTGTGGTCTGTGGCCTGAGATCCATTTGCAAACTGCCCACCCTGCTCGATCCCTGAAAGCAGAGAGTGAGGGTTTAGAACCTTTACAGCAATTTGACACTGCGGCATCATCCAATGTGTGCCCATTTTTTAGTAATTCATGCTTATTGCCTCTTACAAAAGTACTAGTCCAAGAGAGATTGGGGAACAACCCAAAATATACGGTCCTTCACCAAAGATTGCGTGTGATGCACTGTCCTAGAAGAGCAGCCAGGAAGTGTGATTTTACCGCCGTCAGTTCTGGAGTGAGTTGCAGGTAATTAGCTACTGATGAAGGTAGTTCTGCTGACACTCAAAGTGTCGTACTTCCCAGTTGATGTTTAAAATAGACATGAATGGGGAATTCCCTGGTGGTCCAGCGGTTAGGACTGCCATGCATTCACTGCTGAGGGCATGGGTTCAATCCCTGGTCAGGGAGCTAAGATCCAGCGGGCCACACAGTGCACTCAAAATAAATAAATAAATTTAAAAATAAACTAGACACGAATGAATGCAAGATTGTCTCTCTGCTGATCTGTTCACACCCTTCACCTTCCCCTGTGTTTCCTGACAGAAAAGTGGGGCTGGCGTCTCAGTCTCTGTGCCCAGAAATGCCAGGTCCGGGACGTGCCTGCCAGCTTGACCTGAGTGTGAGATCATTCCTGGAGTGATGACAAAGTGGGAGAAGGATTCTGGCCCAAGGTGAGGAACAGGGGTATTCCCACAATTCCAGGGCTGGGGAATTGTTTGTTTCAGAACAGAAGCCCGGCTAACCGTTCCTGAGCGTTTGCTGGGCTGGCAGCAGTGTCCTCAGTGGGATGCTGAGAGCACAGAGGCTTGGCTGGCCTCAAACCTTACAAGAGTGCTTGAAACTCCTCTGTTTTTCTGAGTCAGCCCCAAGCTTCACTTCAATGTGGTTACTTCCAGAAGCAAACTGGAAATAACGTGGCCCTTTCTTCTTTTGCAACCTCCACGGTGAATGTGTACGAGCCCCGTGTCCTAGAATCCTATCCCCACTGGTGATTCGTTTAATTTTCCAGGTCCCAGAGGTTTTATTTTACAAAGTTAACAGTCTGCAACCTGCTTACACTGCTCTGAAACAGGCCGACCCCACTTTACTTCATGTTTTCAAGGACAATGAAAAAACCCAGTGAACTTCAGTGTAATACTTGATTTCATGATAAACCCATCTTTGGGCTCGTCAAGTTTGCCTGCAGAAGATGTGTTTGCCAGGAAACAAGCCAAGTATTGTTTCTGTGGTTTGGCAGGGGAAATTTCTGAGCTGGGTGAATTTGGAAAACGGGGGAACAGAGTTCAGGCCATGAGTGGGTCCAGCTGCATAAGAAAGGGTGCTGAGGAGAGGTCTGGGGCTCAGAGAGGCAATGCAGCAGCCAGCAGAGGTGTGGGTAAATCCTGGGGCCTGGCCAGAGGCTCTGGACACTACACACATGCTCCTCAGGAAGGCCCTGGCTGCATGGCTCTGGCCACCATTCCCATCAGCCCTGGGCTAAATACCCTCAGAGGAAGGGAAAGCTGAGCTCTTCAGGGTGTGAAGTGGGCAGAGGGGTAGAGGCGGCCAGCTCACACTGGCCTGTGTCCCTTGGGACGCACACCTGCCTCATGCCCTACCTAACACTTGGGATTTGCCGGTTACCCTCCCTCACCCCGCTGGGCGTCTCGGGCCTGCCAGGGTCCTCGGGGTGGCGCACGGCCACACCATGGGACCGTTTCGGCAGAGGCAGGCAAGTTCCTCCTGCTTCCCTTGGCAGAGGGCCAGAGGTCATATCAGTCCATAGGCGACCTTTTTTGTGACAAACTGGGAGCTACTGGGCATGGCCCAAGGCTTACTGTTGTCTAAGAGCAATCAGGGATTGGACCAGAGCTGCTCAAAATCAACATTATTTGTGTAAAGTTCTGCAGGGGCTTCCCTGGTGGCGCAGTGCTTGAGAGTCCGCCTGCCGATGCAGGAGACGCGGGTTCGTGCCCCGTTTCGGGAAGATCCCACATGCCGCGGAGCGGCTGGGCCCGTGAGCCATGGCCACTGAGCCTGCGCGTCCGGAGCCTGTGCTCCGCAAATGGGAGAGGCCACAACAGTGAGAGGCCCGCATAACGCAAGAAAAAAAAAATAAATAAAAAATAAAAAAAAATAAAGTTCTGCAGACAAAGTGAGCTGCCACGTGGAGGATGGGCTGTCACTTGCAGTCTCTGGGGGGTCTTGGACCCCCTCACCACTGTGCCATTTGAGAACAACTGTGCATTCCCCTGCACAGGGGTGACTCTGTCCCTCACCCTGACCCCCGACAGCTGGCCCGCTCACCACACACCTGATAAGACTTCAGCAGTGCGGGTGCAGGGCAGGAGGGGGCACTGAGGGGGTGACAGAGACATGGGTTTGTTTAGATGTGGTCCTCAAGGAGCTTAGAAGGGGAAATCCATCACTACCGGTGGTCACAGGATGGGGGGGTGGAGTAAACAGCCTCAAACTAGCTGGTGGGCCTCATGGGCTGTGCCCCGACGGCTTGCTGAGGACCAAGTGGGCCAGATTCCCAATGATCCAGGGTCAGGCTGGTGAGTTTTATCCTCCCAGTGTTTATCCCATTTGGTCCCTCTTTCCAGTCATACCACCACCCCCAAGTTCACTGTCACCTGTTAGGCTTTCCTCCTCCAGTCTCTCTGGCCCTGGACTCCACACGGCCCCCGGCCATGCTTGCCCACTCTGCACAATCAGGTGGGAACAGTCAAGGTCTACACGTCCCACCGCTCTGCGCTGCAGCCAGCCCTGCGTCCCTCACTCCGGCCACCCTGGCTGGTATATAGTTCCCCACAAGGACCCACACCCTCTGCAGAGTGGCTGACACTGCAGAACTAACCGGTGCAGATCTGGCCAGGTCAGCAGTGGGTCAGCTTGACTCTCAGCAAGGAGTGGGCCATGGGCGGTGTGTGCTGCCCTTTTTGCCTGGAAGCCCCCTCCCACCGTCCCTGCCCAGAGAATCAGTACATGTCCATTCAAGGGGTTCCCACCTATGGTCAGCTGAATAGCCCCCAAAGATATCCATGTCCTAAGCCTGGGACCTGTGAATGTCACCTCATATGGCAAAAGGGGCTTTGCTGATGTGATTAGGGATTATGGGGTGGGCCCAATGTAATCATAGGAGTTCTTACCTGGGGGATACTGATGGCAGAACAGAAGATGGTGTGATGATGGGACCAGAGACTGGAGGGATGTGTTTTGAAAATGGAGGAAGGAGCCAAGAGCGAAGGAACACAGGCAGCTTCTAGAAGCTGAAAAAACAAGGAAATGCGTTCTTCCCCAGAGCCTCCAGAAGGAACCAGCCTTGCAGACACCTTGGCTTCAGCCCAGTGAAACTGATTCAGACTTCTGGCCTCTAGAGCAGTAAGACGATAAAACTGTGGTGTTTTAAGCACCAAATTAGTAACTATCATTAACAGTGGCCCCGGAAACTAATACACTGCCCATCTCCATCCTCAGAAGGCCTGCCGGCTCCTACAAGCTGGGCATTTCCCCCAGGACCTCCTGGCACCTGTACGGAGCACGTGTGTGAACCCCCTTCCAGCACAGGCTCCGTCAGAGGAGGGTGAGGCCTTCTGCCACCCACATGTTGGTGGCCCCATGGCTCCCCACAGGCCACAGTGACCACTGCAGTACTGGGCTTTGCAGACCCCTGTGACCTGGTTCCCTGTTCAGGGGGAGGCCCTGAAGATGTGGAGGATTAAACCTCAACTACACGATTCAGCAACAGCTGCCACCTGGAAGCACGGACCCACCAGTGACCAACCGGCTGGCTTGGTGACAATTGCCACCCGTTTGGCCATGGCTGCTCTGGTCAGAGGGAAAGGCCTCAGCCAAGGACAAGCCACTGAAGTCCCTTCCTGGGGTATTTCAACTGGGAGCTGAGGGCGCAGAGACTGCCCTCACAGATTTGTGCAGGAGACAGGCCAGGAGCCCGGCCCAGACCCAGGGCTGGTCCCTGCAGGCCTCCAGGTGCCCCTGCAGCCTGGCTTGCCCTCACCAGACTCAGCAAGTCCCAAGACGCTGGCTTTGTGTGTACAGATTCAAAGCAGCATGCCTGATGATTAGGTGCACAATCACACACTTCCTCCTTGGAGCTTCTCTCAGAGAAAGGCAGAGGGGGCGGGCCTACACCCGGGGGCTGGGCTTCGTTCTCTCACCCGGATAGAGGAAAGCTCCGGTGTCTTGAGGAGCCATTGGCCCATCATGCCTTATGGCCTCCAGGGCATCTGGAGGGGAGGCCCATCTGCCCACCTGCCCACCTGTCCCCCCTCACAGCCCAGGGGTGGAGGTGGGGGACATGAAGCAAGTTGGGGACCCCAACCCAAGGCATCATGGGCTCCGGCCTAGAGCAGCCACCTCCTGCCTTGGGGCCCTGATCTCAGTTCCCACTTGGTCTAGGATCTACCATAAACTCCACACAACAGGGTTTTTAAAAAATTTGTTTACTGATGTAATCTAAAAGCCCAAATACATCATTACCTTCACATAGATAGGGGCCCAGTAACCAGTTTTTGAATGAATGACTTAATGCATAATGATTTGGTTTATAGAATGAGCACTTCAAAAATATTACAATTGGAAACAATGTTAAGGTTCCAAATTTAGAACTCTTCTTTACCAAAATGTGCTAATTTGGCAAATAACAGGTTTGAGTAAGTTGTGGATTGTCTGTACACGTTTCTTTTTGTTTCTTTGTAGAAAAAGGATCAACTATAAAACAAACTGTGAAGGCCAAAGAATATATTGACAT
Source organism: Lipotes vexillifer (assembly GCF_000442215.2). Lineage (NCBI taxonomy): Eukaryota > Metazoa > Chordata > Mammalia > Artiodactyla > Lipotidae > Lipotes > Lipotes vexillifer. Next base: position 3,325,416 of record NW_006769482.1, read on the forward strand.
TGTTCAGAATGGTGTTTGCACGTTGCACAAGACAAATGAGAGGGCATCACACAAATAATAATCACAGAAATGCAAATTAAAACAAGGACAGTGCATTTCTCAACGACTGGGCTGGCAGAGTGCAGGGCCGTGTCCACTCCCATCGGGAGGTGGAGAGAGAGGCCCCCGCTGTCAGTGGGAATGCAAACTGACACAAATCTTGGTGAGCAGCAGTTAAAATTGTATATCCCCAACCGGGGCCAAGCCTTGCAGCAGTACGTGTGTGGCAACAAAACCTCCGAACAACCGCATGTCCACCAGGAGAGGAGTGGCAGCCCCAGAGGAAGGCGGATGTTGCCGACTGGGAAAAATGTTCATGATTATTGTGAGGTGAAAAACAGAGCAAGCTGCAGGCCTGCACGTGTGTGTGTGTGTGTGTATGTGTGTGTCTGTGTCCACAGGTATGTATGCGTGTGTCCATGTATGTGTGAGTGTGCATGTGTGTGTAATTGTGCACGTGTGTTTGTCACACACGTGTGTGCATGTGTCTGCTTTTTTAAGCATAGGGTGTAGTCAGGAATAATCATGATGATGATCATAGTTAACTGAATTCCACCCTGTGCCAGGCACTGTTCTGAACACTTTACACATATTCATGCATTTAATCCTCCTAACAATCTACAAGGGGGTTACAATTGTTACCTCCACTTTACAGATCAGGAAACTGAGGCAAGGGAATAGCCACATGACCTACCTAAGGTCCCACGGCTCAAAGGTGGCAAATCTGAACCCGGGTGACCCGGTTCCCAAACCCAGACCAGAATCCCTTTGTTCTGCTTCCAAGCCCAAAATATGAAAGGCAGGGCAGATTATGGAATATTTTAAGTAGTGGGATGTTTTTCACTTTTCTTTTTTGTATTTTTAAAGTATTTTAGATTTAAAGTTATTCCTTCAAAAAAGGAAAGGAGTGACAAATTTTCCTTCAGGGTAAAACAGTGCTGTGGGATTTCTCCTCCTCCGCCTGAGATGATGTAAGTGAGCTTGATGAAGAAACACAGGTAATATCATGCAGTTATGCAATCAGGTGTACATTTCACATGAATTACAACGCACCTGGAGACACTGATGAAATCCAGGATGCCTAGAGCTGTCAAATGCGGTTTTTTTAAAAAAGGAATACATCAGCCCACACCCTGACTTCACAACCTATAATTAATTCGGGAAAAAAAGAGAGATCTGTCTGGTTTCGTGACTTCAACTTTCCACCTCAAATATAAAGTTCTAAGAATATCATTTGACTTTGCTCCTTGCTGCCTTTTCTTCTCACTCTCTCTAACTTTTTGATTTCTATTTTCAGTGCTGCTACCAAAATGAGAATGCAAATATATTCTGCATAATTCATAAGCTATACTATGAATGTTCAAGTGCTACTACTTGTGTCACAGCCACAAACGTAAGCACAAGTGCGTCCAGACAGCTGCTCTGTCTCTCGCTCCCAAGCCAGCCAATAGTGCCTGGAGTTAAACCCAGAACGTTTGTCCGCAATTCTGGTCTCAAATTCTACGTTTACTTAATTAGCTAGAGAAAGCTAAGCTGTTCATCTCATGTGCTGAAAGCACATGTGAAGCACTTTTCTAGGGAGCCTGGCTCCTTTGCTGGTGGAAAACACAGGAATTCTCTCACTACGCTGGTAATCCGTATCCTGTACCCCTTCCCATTCCCAGTACCAGTACCTTTTTGTCTGCAGTTAGGTTTTTTAAAAATACTCATTGATTGAAATCCTAGCACATGTTCATTCACTAAATCAATGACTGTTATTTGTGGCTGGACCAGGACAATAACTTGCATCCTACCACCAGAGACCCTTTTCTAAGCATCTTGGGTGGGCTCAGGCATGTGGATTTTAAAAAACTCCCAGAAGATTGCTGTATGCAGTCAGGGTTGAGAGCTTCCACACAAAGGGCTCCGTGAACAAACCCTGTCCTCAGAACATGGCCTCTGCAAGGCTATTTCCTCTGCCCTGAGCTCTGACCCTTCCTCCAGGCAGCCACCAGCCTCTCTGGACTGGGTGGGAGCCCTGGGATGCCCTCCCATAGCGCTTGGTCCAGGGGAACAGCTTCTCCTGTTACCAGCGGTCACCCGAGACCCTCAGGGAGGACCTGCCTCTATTCAGGGAAGCCCCTAGATGCACCCAGAGAAAAAGAGGGCACTGCTGGGGAAGGGGTGATGGGTAATGCACCTTTAGGCAGTAAACAGGCCAAACTACCCTCCCCAGAACATGAGGGGCCCATGGGAGGGGGAGTAAAAAGGACGAAGACTCAGTCCCACAGAGACAGAGAGCCCTGGTGGCTGTGTGGTCTCACAACCTTTAAGGACCAGGATGTGCATAGGTCCCTGGTTCTATGACATCACTGCCACTCCAGATGCTTGGGGGCTGTTGTGCTCTCTGGGTGGCACCCTCGAGTCCAGGAGGACGAGGGATACAGTGTGGGTGGTGCCCCCTGCAGCTATGCAGAGAGGCAGCCCTGCTACAGCCTCAAGGCACACACCTGAGCAAGGTCACTGTGCACATCTGTGGGGCTGGGGGTGGGCAGGTGTCCTGCTAGGATGTGTGTCTGTACAGACTGAAACATTTCAGGGGAATCGGGGTCCAGAACGGTTTCAGGGATTTGCATAACCTGGGGGGCCAGGATCTGGCCTCCTTCACAGTGTGGGGTGTGGGCTGCGTTGTTTCTCGATTTCAAGGGAACGAGAGGTACCACGGATGTGTGGCCATGCCCACCAAGCACACACTGCACGCACCCCACATGCAAGCTCCCTAGGACAGGGTGGACACAGGGGACCACCCTGAATACCACATGAGGACCAAAGCGGGTCATGGCAATGCAAATGGCTGCTGTGTAGGGAATACTGACCAATACTGGCACATGCTGCTCTTTATCCAAATGTGACCTCATTGCATCCCTGCTCTGGCCCACAGGCCTAGAGCCACTTCCTCTCTCTTTGAAACTGGACCAGCCTGGCTATTGCTTTGACCACAGACTACAGTAGAACTGACCTTCTGAGATTTTACATCCAGTCCTTGAGAGGGTTTGAGCATCTACTTTCTCCCAAGTAGAGACAGGGCACTGTGCTGCCAGTAGGTGCAGGCTGGACACATGATTGACCAGAGGCCCCCGAGGAGAGGCTCTGGAGACGGGACACCTTCCAGGACATTCCAGCCGGTGGAGTTCCCAGCTGAACGTAGCCCCACAGGCACCACCCCAGCTGATGCCACCAGAGAAGAGCTGCCCTGCTGAGCCCTGTCCAAACCCTGATCCACAGAATGGCAAGAAATAAAAGGTTGTGCTGTGCTGAGCACCAGATTTGGGGATGGCTTGTTTCCTGGCAATGATTGAACCACACTCAGGCACCTCTGTACTACAGGGGCTCTGCTGACCCCGAGTGCCCAGAACACAGACACGCATGTCCCTTGAGGAGGCTTGCAATGTGGAGGTGTCCTGGGTGACATTCTTGAGAGCCCTGCAGGTGAGCGAGATGGCAGCACAGGGGTGACCTTCAGAGGGAATGGCTGTCTCACCTTCAAGACTAAATGACAGAAAACAGATTTTCACTCTTAATAGGACTGGTTGAAACTTGAAAAAAAGAAAAATACTGCTAAACTCCTTAAACTCTGGGGTGGAAAGAGAAAAATCCCAAGTGCTTTATTTTAGATATACTATTTTTAAAATCCCACAACAAAAAGCAAGCCCCCAAAAGTGATTCATAAAACCACTTAAAATATGGAATTAGCTGCTCTCCTAAATGTACACAGCAGCCTGGTTTCTATGAAGCCAGCCTGGGCCACAGCACAGGGCCTCATTCTGTGACCTCGGTGTTGTTCACCACTTGCCAGGGCACAGAGCTCATTTTTCTGTCTTCCAGGCATCCTAGACATTCTCGAAGTCGCTGTCTCAGCACAGTCATCTGGAAGGGCTGAAGGTTTAGGCACCGAGGCCATCAACGGCTTTCGGGCAGGAGGTTACCTTGGGCCACATCACAGGTGGGCTTCTCCACTGACAGAAGGAAGTGGCCTTGCGCTCAGCAAGCCAGGTGGAGGGGTTCCCTGCCCCTTTGCTTCAAGCCTCTGTCTGGCTCAGCAACTTTATATACATGTATTTAATGTCTGCAAAGCCTGAGTGTCTCCAAAGAAAAGCCATTTCTTCCCTTCAGAGGCAGGGCTTTCTGTTAGTAAGAGTTTGAAATGAATTTAGGAGCAGGCTTGTACCCCCTCCAACAGAGAAATCATACTTTAAGGACTAGAGTTCCATCGATGAAGTGAGAAATGAGAAAACACAGCTTCTCTGGTCAAGAAGATGACCCGGGGTCATGGTCAGTGTCCCATCTTGGAAGTGCTAGGTCGAGCCAGATGGTGGGACTTTATTCACGGAATGATCTCCAGCAGTCTGAGGTGATGTGTCCTCACCCCACCAAGGTGAAGAGCCATTAGGGACCAGGCAGGTATGCCCTGGTCTGGACGTGCACCTGTTCTCTGATTACCCAGACCCCAGACCCATTTTCTGTCCTGCTTTGTGTCCCCAGAGGCAGTCCCACGGGAGTCTTGTGCTTTTGTGCCCCCCGGCAGGGTGCATCAGTAAGTGGCATGAGCAGGAGATTGGAGGGCCAAACACGGCATTCTAAGGGGCCCTTTGACCACGGAAGAGTCACAGCTCTGCTAAACCCTCAGCGTCCTCTGCCCTTTCCTCCTCAGGCTAGGAAGGGAGTGAGAGTAGTGCGTGCAGCCCAGAAACCCACCGGGGGCCAGGAAGCTCTCAGGAGGGGAGGCCTCATCTCACCCTGAGATGGTGCACACTTTGAATTCCTCAACCCAGTTTGGGATTGACTGGGCGGAGACAGAGGGGCGTCTCTGACAATGTGCTGGTTTTGTTTTCTAGTGCAATGCTCTGAGGGGCTTATGATGACACCTCTGCAGAAGGCCTGTTGGGGGGTCTGAACAGCATCTTACCAGCAGTGTTTACTGCCACTAGCAGAAGAAGGTCTCCCAGAGGATACGAGAGGGAAACGGGTGTGCGCAGGAACTGTAGACCCAGTTAAGTCATCACTCTAGTCAAACTCAATAGACGCACATTTCAACCTCGCCAGGTTTCAGGAAATACAGAACCTTTTAGGAAAACAAAAATAAAATAAAACTGCCTGACCAATCAAGAACCTAGAAATGGAAAAGCCATGATATGAAATGAATGATGATGAGATCGAATTAATGTCCATTTAGAACTAGAGCTGAGAACCATAGGATTTATGGTTACAGAAATGAAAGTGAATCTTTAAAACTGGGAAGAAAACTAATACAAAGTGCCCAGAGCCTCCTGCTTTTCTGGGCTCTTCTTGGCTAATTACAGTAAAGTACACATGTTGTGGTGAGCAGAATACCGCTATCTGCTCTAATCTCGGGAAGATGTCTGTGCCCTAATCTGTGGAACCTGTAAATACATTAGGTTACATGGTAAAGGGGGTAGGGTAGCAGATGAAATGAAGGAAATTAAGATGAAGGATGCTAATCAGCTGACCTTAAAATAGGGAGATTTTCCTGGACAGCCTGGGTGTGTCCAACTTGGTCCCAGGTCCCAGCTGTGGGTGAGGAGGACAGGAGAGACCACAGGTGCAGGAAAAGAACTTGACCTGCTGTTGCTACTCTGCAGAGGCGGGTAAGGATCCGAGCCCAGGAGTGCAGGTGGCCACCAACGAAGACATCCTCCCCTGGAGCCTCCAGACAGAACAGCCATACTGACACTATGACCTCAGCTCTGGGAGACCCATGTCAGCCTTTGGAACCACCGAACTGTAAGATAACAAATGTGTGTTGTCTGAAGCCACCAAGTTTGTGATGACTTGTTACAGCAGCAATAGAAAACTAATACAACTGTAAAAATAATTGGAAAAGGTATATGTATCGTTATGTGAAAACTGGATTATACTGTGCCAACTGAATTGTAACTGGTTTTTTCAACGTAACAGCACACAGTAAACATTTTTCCGTGACAATTATATATATACTCCTACAACACGATCTTCAGTACGGGGAGTGCAAGTGCTAGAATGTATTTGCCCCATCTTCCTACTGTTGAGGGTTGTTTCAGAGGTTAACATTCTATGCGCACATCCTTGATTAGTTTCTCAGGACGAATCCCCAGGACTTCAATTGCTTTGCCAGAGCACAGGAACTTCTTTTCTAAACGTGTGGCTTTAGATACCTAACATCATTGCTATGCAACCGCTCCCTCAGCCCTGGATCTTCGCTGACACAGGGTGGTGACCATATACTTACATGACTTTTTAGGGGGCTCAGTGAGATGCTTTCTTCTGAGAGGTCCTCCTCCCATGCCTCCTTGCTTCATTGCCAGATACTTTCTCTTGGGGATCCCATTGCTGGGGGCACAGCTGGGTGAGCTGGGGTGCAGAGCTCTCTGGACCCCAGGAAGCATCCCAAGGTAAGACAGTCATTCTTCCAAGGTTTAAAGGCCATTAAGTTTCATCCGTCTGTTCCACTTAATTTTTGAAGCTCTGCATCCTTTTTATTCCCTTTAAAACTTCATTCCCTTTCCAGACAATGCATCTGGGCCCTAGACTTGTCACTAGCACCCTTTCAAATTATTTTGAAATAGTCAAAACCTTTGATTCTCCAGTGTGCTTTTGGCCAGAAGAAAGTGCTATAAGAATTGTCATGCAGGGTCAGAAACACACACGCAAGTTCACCATGGTCTTTCTTGGAGTCCCCTGCTAAAAGCCGGGGAGTGCACCCCTTAGTGTCCTCGGGAATCTGGAGCCTCTGGTTGACAAATGGACTGATGCTCCCTTTGAAAACGTGTGCGCACAGTGGAGAGGCGGGGCAGGCGCGAGGGCTTCCGTCCCAGCTCAGCCTACAGGGAAAGTGCTAGTGGGAGTCTAGCCTCCCCGCTTAGCACGCACAGGCTACATTAATCCATGGGCTATTGAGATCGTTTCATCAAACAGAAACAGGCCGGGAAGTTTCCCAGAGCCTCCAACAGTGTCCTGGCCTGACCATCCCCTGCACCCTCTCTGACAGCCTGATGGAGCTGGGCTGGAGGTTCTTAGAGCCCCAGCAGCCCTCTGACACTGGCCTGCCCAGCCTCGCTCTCTCCATGCCCTCCTGCCCCTGGGGAATCTCGCTCGTCTTCCTTTTTCTCCTCTGATACGTCACCATCCCCATCCCAAGAGAAAGCACTCTTCTCAGCACAGTGTGTGTGTGTGCATGCATGTGTGTGTATATGTAGAGTGTGTGTTTGTGGTGTGTGTGTGTTTGGTTTGTGTATGTGTGGTGTTTGTGTATGGGGGTATGTGTGTGCTTGTGGTGTGTGTGGGGCACGCGTGAGGTAAGAACTGGGAGATGTTTCCCTTATTTCGAGAAAGCATGTGCAGGTTAAAATACAGTGAAGACTGAGCAGAGAAAGTTTCTAAGCAGCAGAATCCCAAATCCTATTGGTGAGTAGTCTGGATTTGGGGGGAAACCATTTAAAAAACTGTTTGGCATTGGAAGTGCGTGCTCAATGAGCAGAGGCCAAGAGGGCTTCCTGGAGGTGTCCATTCCCTTCCTGCGCTGGCAGAGCCTGCTCCCCAGCTGGGTGCCACTCCCTGGGGACCACGGTGAGCACTCAGCAGGGATGCTCAGCCCCAAGAGCCTGTGCTTGCTTGGGCCTAAACCGAGTCTGGGGACCACCAGTGCAATTCTCCACCAGGAAAGGTGGCGTTTCCAGCTTCATTTTATTTCTCAGATTCAAGCCAGTCCCTCCCAGGATAAGCAAGGGCTCCATCCACCCCCTGACTTCTCTAGGTTTTACATCACCCTGTTAGCGTGGGAGACAGACAACAATGCTGCACAGGGGCGTGGAGAGCCTCTACAAGCCTGGCGCACATCGACCACCAGGCAAGACAGCACCAGGTACTTTGTGAGGGAGGCTGAGTGCTTGGCCCATCCCCTCAAAGTCAGTGCTCTGGCCATTTCTCCCTAAGTCACGACAGGCATCAGGCCTCCCCAGCCGGGACCTCATCGCCACCTCATCTCCAAGCCCAGTGTCTTCACCGAGGGGGCGACTGCTCCCGGCATCAGGCTTCAAGGGTTCTGGCTGACCTCGAGATCCTGCAACCAGCCCCTCCAGGGGCACAGCGCTGGTCCCCGTCCTCAGGCCCCATTTCTCAGAGGGACAAACGCCTGCCCCCAGCTTCAAGCTAGGAGCAGGACTCATCAGCTTGAAAGTCTCCAGAACAACAGATGGTAATTTGTTGAAACTGAGAGATTTAAGGGGACTCAATTGCAGTCCTACTGAAAAAGCTTTCTCTAAAATAAGAAAGCACACAGATTCCTCAATGCACAGAAATTGCTGACAGCTTTGTTTTCAACCCAGCAGGAGTAAAAAGAAGCTGACAACTTATTTTTGCAGGTTATACTCATTCAAGTCTATTTTTAGATCTTTTTCCTAAGTAAGTGCACCAGAATAGCATTCAGTTTGAAAAATCACCATCTGTTCCGAGCAGTAAGCCCCGTCTCATGGGGTCTGGGGTGGGCATGCCTGGCTGATCAGGGCCGTCCCTGCGGACAAGAACAAAGGGTGTTTTTTGTCCCCAGAGTGGTGCGGAGAGAGCGCCCTAGCAAGAGTCACTGGCAGTCGGCATCGTAAATGTCCATCAAACAACCCCTAATCTATTTTATTTATAAATTGAGCACCACAAAAAATGCCCTTGGCTTTTAAAAAGTAGTTCAAATAATCCTTTGTATTTAAATAGATTTCTTATGAAAAGACCATCCAACCTTATCTTGGTTGTTAAGATAAAAATTAACCTATGGAAAAAAGAGCCAACGCTCAATGCTATAAAAGGCCCCTTCCCCGCCCAATTTTCCGGTTTATGAGAGCCGTTCCCTGCCTCTCTAGCCGAGTTCTTTCTCGAAGCCCCACTTGGGAATGACTCACGCTTTTCTGTGGAAATGCAGTTGGTGCATGCAATAACATCATGACAGTGGGAATCTGACATATGAGTAATGGGCTCTGGAACCAGTATTGGCATGTGGCGCGTCCAGGGAGGGCCAGGGTGACAGCAGGCAGTCCTCAGGCCCACAGGCCTGACCAGGCCGGCTGGTCTCTGGCTATTTTTAGCCTCTACTGGACTTAGCTCACTCCACCCTCTGGAATAACCTAGATCTAAATGCCATTTTTCTCCTACAAGCCAGAAGACATCTGCAAGAAAGGCTGTAGATATAGGTGGTCAGTACAGGTGTGGAAGGCGTGACAACAAAGATGATAAACCAATCCCAGCGAGCCCACCCCATGGGTTCGGGGACCCCGTGGTCACCATGCAGTGGCTCTTGCGGTTTCTCAGCAGGACTGCCCATGTGTCCAGCACTGAGGGTGCTGTGTGTCTGCACAGAGACCCCGAGACCCGCACAGAGCCCAGCGAGGAAGCCCCCTTGCTGGTCGTTATGTTTGGCCTCTCTGAACGTTTTCCAAAATAAATACTGAAAGGAAGTCATGCTTGCTCACATACACTCCCTTTCTCTCTCTCTCTCTCCAAATACAGAGTCCTTCTTGGGGAAACCAGTACTCAAAATCCTAAGTGCAGTAGTTATGACATAGGATTTCCTAACCCACAGTGGAGTTCAACTGAAACAAGCACAGCAAGTTGCCTCTTATCAGCACCTTGTTCCAGGAAGCAGCTCTGTCCTTGTCACCGCCCTCTCCACAGACACCGGGCACATAGGCAGCATCAAGGCAGCCCGGGGACCTGCTTCTTGCACCTTTGCACTGGCTCCGGGATGACTCCTAAGTCAATATTTACCCACCCTCTCGGCTTTCGATGAAGCCAGAGTGTGGGAAGTCACATGGACTGGAACCTCTCAGAAGCTCGATTGGTGGACAAATGTGTCCCCTTAGCAATGAAGCTAAAACTAGAACATGCCAGGCTCCCCAGCTGAAGTGGAAAGAAAGGGCCATGAGAGTAGGGCTGTAGCCTGAATTTCACACGGCTCAGGTCCCGTCTGCATTAAGACACTTGCCTGCCACCGCCATCCCGTGAAGCGAAGAGAACAAGGTTATTATACCAACTGCTCTTTGCAGAGAAGGGAGTCAGGGCTTTGAAGGAGAGTGTGTGGGCAGTGGAGAGGCTGCTAGATTCCTGCTTCACCTCCTTTCCCCTTTCCTCATTTTTCTCATGAGAACATGTGGCTGCACTGTAGGCTAACTAACCTTATGTCCCTTCTAAGTGTCTCATCAAACATGCAGGCACTGTGTAAATTGTTCAGGAAAAAGAAAACCAAGCATTCTCTTCTTTAGAAGTTTTATTTACAGAACAGGACATGTGATTTATTTCTCTCTCTCTCTCTCTCTCTCTCTCTCTTTTAAACTGAAGTACACTTGATTTACAATGTTGTGTTAATTTCAGGTGAACAGCAAAGTGATTCAGTTATACATTTATATATATCTGTTCTTTTTCAGATTCTTTTCCCTTGTAGATTATTACAAACTATTGAGTATAGTTCCCTGTGCTATACAATAGGTCCTTGTTGGTTATCTATTTTATATATAGTAGTATGTGTATGCTAGGACGTGTTATTTAGAAAAAATCCACTGGTGTTGCCTAGTCATCCTGCAGCAGAAAATTGTAGAACTGCTCCAAGTGCAATAAAAAAACCGGGGCTTCTGTGTTTCTGAGTGTGGACATCATCATATTTTGAGGAGCCCTACATGAAAGTAACTGGACATTTATCATCCTCTTAGAAAACAAATAAAATGACGAATAACAAATGTGGATTAAGTGGTGACTTAAGATGAGCCAACTTAAGATGAACCAGCACGTTGTTAAACACAACAACTCTTGAAACACTGGGGAAGCATTGGCATATCTGTGCCAAGCATATTTACCCAGTTGGTGGCAACATGGATTTGTAGACCCTTGTAATAACCAAGTGGTTTCCTGGGTGTTTGACCACAGTGCAAGTGCAGAGGTGAACAAAAAGTACATTAATAATTGGAGACATAGTCACAGGAACCTGCCTGATGATACTCCACACGGCCATCTGCTGTCATTAAAACCAAGTGTGGTGCTTTGTCTCCCAGACTCCAAGCATGGAGTCCTAATGAGGGCTGTCAATTATAGCACCTCACCCCCGCCCTAGGGCCCAAGTCCTTCCCAAAATATCTTCCCAAAATATGGAGGTAAGATCACCCTCCACTTTGGTAGAAAGGCTGGGAAGATACAAGCTGGGGACCACCAGGGCCACGTCCTCTCCTGCATGGAGAACCAGCTGGTATGGGAGAGGAAGAGACCAGAAGTTGTGGATTGACAAGGAGGAAATGCTTTAAGGTGATTTGGGGGCATCATGATGAACGGATGACCAGTTGGGTCAAGGTTGGTCCTCGGTGGCTGCTGTGATCTTTTGGGCCAGACAGCAGCCCTCCCTTCTGTTGGAGAGGTCCCCCTCCCCCACTCATAATGCCCACTTCTGTGGCCATAGAGAGTACATGCGATCTGTGAGGCCCAGCAGAGGCCACTCCTGGGAGATTTTGAGTTGGAACTGAGCAAAGAGGGCTCCTCTTCCTCCCTGGTGGTAAGGTCAGCAGCCTGGAGCTGAAGTCAGGCCCAGAGGATGAAGCCACATGCCCGAGGACACTTGATAAGAAATGGAGAGTGTCCCTGCAGCTCTGAGACCCTGGCTCCCCTGTCCTGTCCACGCTGAGAGCCACGAAGCTCCCTTGTGCCTAAGCAACTTCAGTTGATTTCCTGCCACCCACATCAAAGAGTTCTAATACACCAAGCATGTCATACTGTTCTCAACCAAGGTTTGAAAAGCTTTAACAAAATGCAAAATTTTAATTTACCATTTTAGTCATATGAAATCAATAACAACCATCACAGTAACACTCCATCATGCATGGGGATATAAGAGGCATAGCTTTGTGGCCCAAAAATGTTGAATAAAAGCAACTGTATATTCATACTATTATATGTAAAACAGATAATCAACAAGGACCTACTGTTTAGCACAGGGAACTCTACTCAGTACTCTTTAATAACCTATATGGGAAAATAATCTGAAAAAGAATAAATATGTGTATATGTATAACTGAATCACTTTGCTGTACACCTGAAACTAACACAACATTGTAAATCAAATACGCTCCAATATAAAAAATAAAGAAAAATAAAAGTAACCTTATGTTCACTATTGAGCTCACAAGATGGAGTACTATAAAATAGATCTGACTTTTTCCACAGCAAACTAGAATACATAAAGTTAAAATTAAAATATGGTAGAAGAGTATTCACACGAAATACTCCTGAACCAATCTCACGAAACCCCCAGTCCAAACAAAAATCCCAAATAGGTTTCTCTGTTTTACTCAGTGGCTTTAAAGCAGTTGTTAATCACGGACCCATTAAGGAGCCAAAACACATTTGGTTATTTCTGAAGCACATGATCTTGAAGCTCTGTTAGAATCTTCCATAGTTGTATGATGAGAGTTATGTCACAAAGTTAATCATTCCCAGGATGCTTGCATTCGGGGTAATGAAAAACTTCTTGTGCAAGCGACCATGAATCAGTGAGCATCACATTGCATAATGGGCTCTGAATCATGTGTCAGGGGATCCGAGCCCACGGCTGCACAACGCAGGCCAGGGTTTGTGCCTCTTATTGACATTTTCTGAAGCAGAACTGGAACCACGTGATGCAGGCTTCCTGCCAACCGTCACTTATTGCCAATAATTAAGTTGGATGATATGGAGAAATAGCGCTTCAGTTCCTTCAGAGTTCTAAAAGGAAGACTCTTTGAAGTCCCTGGTTTCTAGCACAGTGTTGTGGCTGGGTGGGATGTGCTACACTTGATCATTGTAAAAACTACCCAGTAAAATGAAAATCAAATATTTTGCTCAAATAGTTCCTGGCATTTGTGTTAGAAACAATAGACATAGCCCCATATAAAATTATTTTATATGTAAGAAAAGTAAAAGGTCAAAGATGCCAGGAGCCAAAGACATACCCGTAATACATCAAATCTCAATCCAACATGTCTGATGTTCTTGAGAAATACTGTTAGCAAGAAACTATTACTTAATCTTGCCAGTATTATCCAAAGAGAACACTTGCGAAATACTCAAGACAAATAAGCTGTAATTACTACATGAATAAAGAGTCTGTGTAGCCTAAACTGTTTTTGTAACATCAACGCAGACTCTAGTGGAGCACACCAGTAATTAGCCACATTAACAACATTGGCCAATGTGTTTGAGGAGCTCTGAGAGTTAACAGTGCCAGTGGAGGTGTGAGGGCTCCGCGAAACGACCTGTTGTTCTCAACAACACTGTAACTGAAAAATTCTTCTGAAACTTAACCGAGGGCCAATTATGCATTCTAGGAACCAACTAGAATATATCTGGCTCCCTAGCCTATATTAGAAATAGTCAATCATCAAATTTAATCTTGATTATTTTCATTTTACTTTTTTCTTTTTAAGAAAAGAACTCTTGGATTCTATCACTAGCAAACTCTTACTGTATTTGAAATCCTGTCCAAGATCTCTGACAAGTTCAAATTAATAAACTGTTTTGTCATCATAGTCTTCATGTCTAGCAATGGAACATGAATTTAACAGCATGGAAGAAAAGTTTATACTTCTCCTAAAACATAAAACACTTATAAATGCTAGGACTACAATAATTAACTTCTGATTTTTACTCCTTCAATTCTGCATTTATGGATTGATTTGTTTTGATCTATGGCTTTCAGTTTAGCCACTGGTGGTTGAATGAACACAAATCCTCCACAGACCAAACCAACCTTATGACTAGGCAGGGGCAGCCTCAGCTGGAGCAGCAAATTTCTGTTTCCTGGGTCCACCCTCAGAGGACACATTTAAAAGACAACACAGCACTAAAGCCTATTCTTTTTGGACGAAAAATATACTTTACATTTTGACTGAAAATATTTGGGGCTGTAATAATAATAAATTTTATATTAATAATAATTATTAATATATTATTTATATTAACAATTAATGATCTCTCTATATATATTTTTGGCTATACTGTGCAGCTTGTGGGATCTCAGTTCCCCAACCAGGGACTGAACCCAGGCCACAGCAGTGAAAGCTCAGAATCCTAACCACTAGGCCACCAGGGAACTCCCTGGTAGAATAATAATAATAAATATTATATTAATAATAATGATAAATATATTAGTAATAATTAATGATCAATATATTATCATTGTTCTATTATTACCATTATTCAACAAACATCAGTTTATTCAATAGACTTCAGTTCTCATGTACCAGAAGTCAGAAAGCTACTCTGAATACCTTATTTATCAATAACATCCCATGATACCCATGGTTGCACTAGAATCAGCTGGGTGTGTGTCATCAGTGGGAATGGTGCAAGGAGAATCTCCAAAAATCTGCTCCTCTATGTAAGCAATAATTATCAAAATCAACTTTTACAGAGCCCTGGAATTCAACCAAAAGCTTGCAACAATCTAAGGAGCATTTATTCAAGAAAAATGACTGAATCTCAATAAGAACATCAAGCTCTGTGGTTTTTTAAATGGCTGTATATCCAGGCTCCTTTCCAAACTCCTTGTACAGCTTGAAATCCAACAGCCTCAAAGTCAGTGTAGCCGTGACCAGACTACCACCATGAGAGAGCTCCCCACAGCTCTATTCCTAGGAATTTGTCATTATCTGACCTGTCTGGCAGCTCCTTGGAGAATCAACTAGTGGGAAAACCCCATTCAAATCAAAGGTCTTGCCTTTATCTGACCTGACTCAGAGCTCCCTCACTGTGAACAGATTTGTCTCTAGAGTATTTGTGGAAGACAACCATTGACAATTGTTTAGCATCCAAATTGTCTGAGGCAGTGATTACAATTGGCATAAACAAGAAGCTGACCAAAACACTGAAAAGGATAAAATGGGGAATGAGATGTCCACGGGGCTATGAAAAGCTCTAACATATTCCTAGGAATCTTAGAAGGCAATATGCATGTGCAGGGCTGTATGTACACTCAGGAGAGAGCTGAGAAGGCCCTAACTCTTACCTCTGGTTGACCTTGAGGCTCTGAACAAATAGGAAGTGAAGACTAAACCAAGGTTGCCAATTCCCTGACAAAGCATTGATGACAGGCCCCAACATGCACACAGAGCCCTTCTGCAAGAGCTGGAGACTTATTGGTTCAAGGAATTTAAAGGAATATCAGTCCAGCTAATAGTTGACCACTGAACTAACCAAGCAGAGATTTCAGTGACCACACATAACAAAGAATACATTATTATTTCAGGCAAATCTATAAATAAACAAATAACAACAATAATGGACAGCAACTATAAATGAGGGAAGGGGATGCAAGGATCTGATTTTCAGAGTTGGACATTATATGATTTTAAATGTCCATAATTCAACAAGATATTATGACATGCAAAGAAATAAGAAAGTGTGACCAATACAAGGAAAAGAAGCAACAAATAGGAAGTGTCCCTGAAAAAACCAAGACTCTGAACTTACTAGAAAAGATTTTAAATCAGCTCTTTTAAATATGTTCAAAGAACGGAAGTATGAGAACAATGTCTCACCAAACAAGGACACTTCATAAAGAGATATTGTAAAAAGGGAACTAAAGAACCATTCTAAATTCAAAAATATAAACTCAAACAAAAAATTCCCT